>NW_019725428.1:446996-633570 GCF_002891405.2 Cryptotermes secundus
TAACCTGGCAACGGATATATAACAGTCTCACTGTCACTTCAAATCACAAGTGAAGTCTTCTTTCCACAGCCTAATTCCTTCCTTGCCATTTCTTCTCAGTCACTTTAGACTTCCATCCCCAGAACTTGTCCCATTTCACGACAACTACTAACTGAAAATAACTTCCTCAACCTCCGACAGCAACCAACTCAAATGACCTTCTTTGGCCCATTATAGTCTCTTGGCACAGGCCACGCAGAAAACAGAACCTTTCTATTTTTGAGAAGGCTTGTATAGTGATCCGTTGCCTAGCAATAGGCATCATATTTTTGCGAGCGTTGGCTCCGGCTGGAATGCGTTTACCGAGTCGTTGCCTAGCAACGGATCTATACGTCATATTATTTGGGCCGTGCCTATCTCAGACAGTTATAGTCTGTCGGGAGCATCTTCGAGGCAGCGTCGTCATCAAATAATGACGTAGTTCGTTGCGTCATTGTTAGAAAATTATAAAATTTTACTTACAATATACAATGGGATCCAAAATCTCCAGACCAGAGTTCTTTTTGAACATCTGGGACTTTTTCCAGTAAGGTTGCCTACTCAAGATGTGATGTACGGTCAGAGATGTTTTCGACAGACAGTGAATAGGTAAAGTTGTCCCTGTGCTTAACTAATTAAGCGCTGTTCAATGAAGACATATGGGGGAGTGGATGTATACATCCAGATTTTCTTGACCTCGACCCTGGTTGTAGGTGAATGGTCAGCTTCACGCCCCTGCCGCTTTACCCCCTGGGAAAAAGACCCCGGTACCCATTGGATAGGAGGCTGGGTGGGCCTCAAAGTCGGTCCGTAACTCCGACCCCTCGGTCGTACAGCCCGCAGCCAGTCGCTATACCGACTGAGCTATCCCCACCGACTGAGCTATCCCCACGCCATAGCTCAAGACAGTAGTGGCTGACCCCTCGCCGCGGATATCTGAGTTTGACCCTAGCGTAATCTACATGGAATTTATATTGAACAAAGTTATACGGATGCAGGCTCTAGGAGCGCATCGTTTTCCCCTGCCAATTTTCATTCCACCAACATTCCGTGCTTAAGTATCATCAAGGGTTGTTTCAATGAGACTATATGAAGCCGTAGGACAAAGAGTTCATGTCTCGTCCAAAACCTACAAATAAAAGTCTTTGTTCTGAAATCCAAGAGGAACGCGTGCCGAGCGTCCTCCACGACAAATGTCTATACTGATAGAAGTTTTCCATGTTCTTTCTCAGTCATTCCAAGTGAATACAGTTGTGACATCCAGAAATAAGTACAGATTATCTTGCTGTAACCGATATCATATTTCGTCATCCTCTGGCGATCTCAACCAGGAGACATGTTGCTGTCACTAAGGCTGTCATGGACGCTCGTCGTGTTTGCGTCACTCTCGAGTCGACTGCGCTCCAGCTTCGTGATCGGTATGGGTTCACAGCCCGGCACGGATTTCGGAAATCTGGCCTGAAGTTTGTTATCGTCTCCCCCAGCCTCTATTGTAAAATTCCAGCAGAATGTTCCAAATTAGCCCACAGCTGTTTATTTTCTTATCGTCTCCTTTTTATTCATTAATCTTCCTGTAATCTAACGCTTATAATCTGAGCTTAAATAAGTCAAAGAAGAAGGTAAAGGTAAAGTCCCTGTGCTTAACTAATTAATTAATAAGCATTATGCCATGAAGATATAAAGGAAAATGTAGAATAACTCCCACTCTTCTTGACCTCGGTACGAGATGGAGGCAAGTAGTCAGTGTCACGCTCCGGCCTCTTTCTTTATTCCTGGAGAAATTGTCTCCGATACCATTGGTTATGTGATTGCGTGTGCTTCAGAGCCGGTCTGGACGCTGTAAACAAATCGTAATCCATTTTGGTCAAACAACAAGCTATAGTCCAGTCAAATGAAATATAACATAGCGTAGTATGGTATACTTACTTAGCTAGTAGGGCCACGCCATAGCTCAAGCGGTTAGTCGCTGGCTTCCCACCGCGGAGGCTCGAGCTCGATCCCGGGTCTGGCCAAGTGGGTTTTGTGGGGGCCAAAGTGGCGCTGGGGCAGGTTTTCTCCGAGTACTTCGGTTTCCCCTGCCAATCTTCATTCCATCAATTGCTCCACAATCACCCTCACCTATCATCTGGGGCTGGTACAATAGGCCAGAAGTGGCCGCAGTACAAGGGACTTAGTCCCATCCCACTAGCAATAAAAAATATACCAGTGAATCAGTCAGAGTGTGAATCATCAGTCAAATAGGCAATATGTAAGTCAGTTACTAAATAAGTATGTCAGTAACCCAGCCAGTTAGTAGTATGTCGGCCTGTCAGTAAATTAGTCAGTCAATATATGAGTGAGCCTGCCCATCAGTAAGTCAAATAGTTAATCCAGTCATTCAGTAAGCCATCCATTTATTCAGTTGCCAATGAGGGATTCAAGTCAGTCAGTAAAACAGTAATTAAGTTAATGTCATGCCGGTCACGGTAGCCGAGCGGTCTAAGGCATGTACTGTCTGCGCTCGCTTGGAAACCGGGATCGTGGATTCGAATCCCACTCAGGGCATGGATGTTTGTGTGCGTTTTCCTGTGCTTGTGTACAGGTAGAGGCCTTGCGACGAGCTGTTCACCCGCCCAAGGAGTCCTACCGAATGTGTAAGATCTAGAAAAACCTAAGTGAACGGAGAAGTTCATGGAGGTAGGCCTAGGCCCACTGGGGCTCTAATGCCAAAGAAAAATAAAGTTAATGTCACGCAGTTGCTCGGACTTATTCAGCGATTGGATTTCGAATCCCTATTATAAGGCTCCATCTCTATGTGCAGGCTGAGAACGGTGGTCTCATGATGGTGGCCTTCTACCCTCACTTCATCAGTTGCAGCGAGTCAGCGACGCTTCAAGACGTTGTCGGTAAGTACAGAGAACATTCTTATCCCCTTTCGTATCATATGTATTTAAAAATGAATTGCCTGTTTTAGTAGTCTTTAAATGTGAACCGTGTTATCTGTAGCAATGTCCTACCAAACCAGTTAACAATGCAACGCCGTGTAAGATAAATTTAAGGCCATGAGAAATATACTTCATGATTTATATCTGACTGTAGATGAGGTATGGAATGGTGAATAGATTTAGTGACCACTTACATGTCGTAAACACAAATAACTATAACAGCATCGCTGAGTTCCATACTTTACTCATACAAACCGCTGCACGCTAAATCTTCTCCAGCCTGCAGTGTCTTCACTAGTCGTTGCTTGTAACAGCTCTCACGATGGAGATTTTTCAGCTTCTCTCCTCACGTTGCTGTCCCCTGGTTAACACTCCACTTAATTATAGCGGCATCTCTCTCAACCTGCCATGCAGAAGTCAACTCTCATCTGACTGGGTCAGAGTCGGGAGTAGGGAGTCGGGAGTAGGGAGTCGGGAGTAGGGAGTTCGTCCTTGCGCCGAGCATTCTGAGACTCACGACCAGCATTTTTTATTTCAACTGAACACTTGCCGTCATAGTCCTTATGTAACATCCTCTCTGACGAAAGGATGGGTCTGTCGTTCACAGTTGCTGCTGTTCATCTCCAGCGCAGTCATTCTCAGGTCCGAGCCCCGCGAAACTAGTGACCGCATTTTACTGCTTCAAATTCGAGACTAACCCCAATCTGGCGGGTGAGGTCCCAGTAATCATATCCCCCAGGAAGAGGGTGGCCCAGTTATATCCCAAGGCACTGGGTCCCTTTTCGTCGCCTCCTACGAATCGCAGGGCTATTGTGTAGGTATTCGACCCCGCCTGTACAAGGCCCTGACTGGGTCACCCCATTTGCCTTTGAAAGCCCTGGGTAGAGAATACAGTTTCCAACAGTAACTCTGTTGTTTCATGTGTGTTCTTTGCCGCGGGAACGTGTTTACTGATCCGTTGTCTAGAATCCGCCGTCCTTCATTCGCCTATCTCGCAGTCATTGCATAGCAACGGCTGTGCACGCTACAATACTAAAACGTTCTCATTCATCATGGATGTTCTAATAACTTTGGAATGGAGACGAAATGACGGCAGGTGTCCCAATATTCAAGACTGAGGCATCGGCATAGGGTTCTTTCACATAACCTGGTAATAGACGATAAATGATCTTACGCTTTTCTCAATTCTTCCATGTGTGCTACATGTCCACCTATCTCCTTATTGATTCTTGGATCCTGTTAGGTAAAGAATGCAAATTATTTGCTTAATCATTGCTGAATTTCCTCAAGCCTTCCCTTGTTTACTCCTCAAATTCACTAATTACTTCAATTATGATGATTTCACATGCTGAGACTTGATCTTGGTCCGAAACAAAGATAGCCCTTTCTTCCAGTTGTTGCCCGAATAAGTCTGTATTTACTCAGTCTGTGACGAAACGTCCTCCTGTTACAGAACCCGAATGTTCATTACAGTACTTTAGATATCCCACCATTGAACCCTATTCTTAACCATTTCATTTCACTCAAAATAGTCGCAATATATTTCTTCAATAAGGGGCACGCAGTAGCGGAGTTAGTTGAGGCACTATGCTACAAGCCGCAAGGTCATGGGATCGAATCCCGATGAGGTGGATCCTTTCAATTTACCTCATCCTTCCAGCCGCACTATGGCTCTGGGGTTCGACTCAGCCTCTAACAGAAATGAGCATGAGGAATATTCTTAGAACATAGAACACCAGGAAGACCAAGACGTAGGTGGGTAGACAACATTAAAATGGAACTTAGATAGGATGCGGTGCTATGGGCTGGATTGATCTTGGTTGAGGATAGGGACCAGTGGAGGGCTCTTGTGAACTCGGTAATGAAGATTAGGGTTCCATAAAATGTTGGGAAATTCTTGAGTAGCTGCACAACTAGTGGCTTCTCAAGAAGAGCTCTGCTCCATGTAGTTAGTTATTAGGTGAAGATCTGTACTTATGAATATCCTCAATAAGAATTTTTCTCCATAATTTTTACTTCCATTTCAGGGACAAAATCTCCCTCATTACTTTGTTCTCAGATATCCGTAATATAAATCAGAAATTAGTAATGTAACGTTGAAGAAGAGTATTATCTTCTGGGATATGACACCGTGTTGTCCGTTGAAAGTCGATCGACGTTTCGGAGAAACATCGCCTCCATCTTTAGGGTCAAATAAGCTGAGAAAGATACCAGTGTGAAAACACCTGCTTCCATGAAAGTCAATCGACGTTTCGTAGGAAAGTATTGTCTCCATCTTGAGGGCAGAAGAACAAGCCAAGTAATAAATAAGCATAAAGCAGGTGGCAAGTGATATAGACGTGACATTTTCCTCTGAAACGTCTGTTTACTTTCAACGGGCTCAATGCATTATATCCCACAGCACAGAAATCTTCAGTTCTCATCATTTCATGGACCTGATAATATTCGGTAAAAAGTACAAATTTTTAAACTCTGCATTGATGAGTTTTCCCCATGCTATTGGATAGAACTTTTTTAATGAGTTGCTTCATGCTGATTTAGGAATTGCTAGGGGCATGTCAATAACTTATGCCACTCTTCATCTCAAGCAGATAACTGCATCAGCTTCAGTACTTTTATATAATACAAAAGTAAAGTTATTCCTATACTTAATTAGGCACCATGAAGACGTACGGGGAATAGATATATAGCTCCACCATTCTTGATCTCGGCACTTGATGTGAGTGAGTGGTCAGCTTCACGCGCCGGCCGCTTTATCCTCTGTGAAATATCTCCTATTTCCATTGGATAGGAGGCTGTGTGGACACTAGAGCCGGTCTTGACGCTGTAGAGAAGAGACAAATTTCTTACCCTTGCCAGGAATCGGACCCCGGCCTTCCAGCTCGTCGCTATACCGACTGAGCTATCCGGGCTACTTACATTAGTGTGATACCTGAAAATATTATGAGACAGTCACTCTCAGAATATCGTGAGTTTTCTAAAATGTGACGGAGAAACCCCTGCAGCAAAGACGTTTAGTTGGAACAAAAGCAATTATATACTGCAGAAGATCGAAGTAGAAGCGGTAGCCTGTACTTTTTTGTTGGGCTTAGAACTTCTAACTCTGGACCAAGGCGTAAGAAGAAAGTAAGGGGTGTAAATAAAAGAAGACAAGTTAAATTATCGAAGTTTCTCAGAAAAGTAAGAAACGCAGAAAGATGAGACTTTCGTGATAGTTAGTCATCTGTTTTTCGGATAAAGTGCCTTATGTTCCACTTTCCTTCTCTGATAATGAAATACATGTGTGCTTACAGAAACTCACATTTTTATATGTCTATGGGTTTGCCTCTAAATAACTTTTGAACAAATTAACGTCTGACTGTGAATCATTAGACTTATCCAATTTAACTATTATCAGTAATACTGTGGCATGTAGACTTTGTCAGTATAGCGACTACCCTTCAACCTGGGCAGTCTAGGAATTTGTGTGATATTCCCGGCAGGAACAAGAGATTTTTCTTTCCTCCACAGCGTCCAGACAGGCTTTGGGGTCCACCCAACCTCCTATCCACCGCGTATCCACGGTGACGCTTTCTGCGCATAAAAGCGACAAGGGTACGAAACTAACCACTTACCTCCGTGTAATGCCGAGGCCAAGCAGTGTGGAACTATACATCCACTCCTCCATACGTCTTCATTGCGTGGAGCTTAATTTATTAAGTGTAAGGAAGACTTTAAACTTACTCTATAGGATCTCGTCTGTACTTTCTTTCGGAACTCCACCTCAGCATTTTGTTTTGAAATGCCTTATTACCAGCACAGTGTTGATTGCTACTGTTTCCACTTGCCGCATTGTTCTCAAGACTGAATGAAGATATAAACGCATCAACGTAATATATTGGGCTGTGAAAAGGATATGACCTGAGTTGCTCCTTATTTCACACAAGTGAGCAGTCTACAAAATGGAGTTGTCATGTCCACTGAAGCAGTTTTGCAGAAAGTCTATGTTACGTGATGCTGGAGTCTGCAGGCCCGCACCTCAGCCTCTCCAGTAAGATGCATTTACGATTCATAAAACTACACGAATGGGAAGGTATGTCAGGACAGGAGTTGAATGTAAAAGGACTGTAATTCTGCAAAATCGTTTTATTGGGTGCCTCACGTTTCAAGCTGTTTTATTGTGAAACATAAAATGAGGCAAACCCTCCCACCTCCTTCGGCCCCGACAGTGTCCATTATCACCAGAATTTTAGGCAGTGTCAGTTCAACTAATCCTTAGAATTGGCCGTGCCATAGCTCAGGCGGTTAGTCGCCGACTTCCCGCAGCAGCGGCCCGGGTTCGATCCCGGGTCTGGTCAAGTGGGATTTGTGATGGACAAAGTGGCACTGGGGCAAGTTTCCTCCGAGTACTCGACAGGAGGCTGTATGAACCTAAGAGCCGGTCTGGACACTGGAGCAGAGACAAATTTTGCTTCTGCCGGGAATTGAACCCCAGCCATCAGGCCAGCAGCCCCTCGCTGTACTGAGCTATCCCGACTTTTTCAATATACTATAAAAGGTAAAGTTGTCCCTGTGCTTAACATCTTATGCAGTATTCCATGAAGGCGTATGGGGGAGTGGATGTATAGACCCATATTTTCTTGACCTCGGCACTAGTTGGAGGTGAGTGCTCAGCTTCAAGTCCCTGCCGCTTTACCCCTAGGGAAAGGGCCTCCGGTACCCGTTGGGTAGGAATTTTGGTGGACCCCAGGACCGGTCTGGAAGATATGGAGAAGTGAAAATTCTAACCCCCATCAGGATTCGAACTCCGACCCCTCGGTCGTCCAGCCGCTAGCCAGTCGCTATACCGACTGGGCTATCCCGGCCGTAAAATTATTCTTCATAAATCAATATGGCTACATGGCGACAGTGCAGTACTTTGAGGACATGTGAAACGAACCTAACGTGAACGTGTAGTAATATAAGAGACTCTTCAGAAACCAACGACAACGCTGATGAAAGGCTAATAATAAGTCTGCAGGATTAGAAATCTGTGATTACAGCAGGTTTTGTAAGTTTTAATACTAACTCATTGTTCTGTGTGCACATGATTTCAAAATGCGCTTTAGTAGCGATTGTTGCCTACATCACAGGCGGAGAGCGCATAGCAACTTATAATGCTCCACTGTTGCTGTAAAAGGAAACATCTGTTCGAAACCCTGAAGCCACTACATAATAGAGGAGGCCAAGTTTCGAACCATGATTTATTAGCTCGAACATGAAGGAGATTACTGCATGTCATTGTCAGCCACCTCCAACTAATGCCGAGTACAGTAATACGTGAATCTATATATCTACACCCCCATACGTCTTCGTGGTGTAGAGCTTAACTAGCTAAGCACATGGACAACTTTACCTTTGTCATTGCCGTTTAATTAATATTCATGAATCGGTAAGTCCGAGGTTAGAACCTCGTCCACGAAACCGATTATTATTATTATTATTATTATTATTATTATTATTATTATTAAATGATTCGTGGTTTTCCCCTGTCCCTTTCCTGAGATGTGTTTTTGATATATAGCCCTACGCTTTACTCCTAGAGTCCTAAATAGAAGAGGAGGGCTTCATGTTCAATAAGAAATAGTTCAGTAGCAAAAATTTGACATACTTTGACAGCAGTATTTTCAAAATCAGAAACAAATTATTCAAGTGTTGAGTGGCCAGTAACGTGACACGGCTGAACGCAGTTGTGAAGTTGGCAAGGTAAAGCTGTTTTCCCACGAACGTTTTTGGCGCGTCTTAGAGAACGGTTGATCAGTCGTGTGGCTGTGCGGAAACAGCTCCATTTCAATCAGTGGCTCGCCAAGACAAGCCACAGAGGCTCGTGAGCAAGGAATCTAAGTAGCAATATATCTTTATCTGTGGCGGGAACAGGGGCTGGGGGCGTCTCTTTCCCACAGCTCCAGTCGTGTGGCTGTGTGGTAAAGCCTCTTCTAAATCAGAGCCGTTCAGCTCCCTTATGCACCCCACATGCGTCCCGCCAGTGGTTCAGCGTGACAAGTACATCTATTCCCTTGAAGCGCTTCCTTCCTCTTGAGTTTCGTCGAGTGAACACTAACCGCAGTGACTATGAAAGTGCAGTCTTCTGGGTTGCAGCACCGAGTAGTGAGAAGTATCATATTATATGATCTTATTTATTTTTGGTCTCTGACATTAAGGGAGGAACATAGACTGAGGCTGTTGGAGAACAGGGTGTTAAGGAGAATATTTGAATCAAAGGGAGATGAAAGCACAGGAGGTTGGAGAAAACTGCATAATGAGGAGCATCATAACTTGTACTCTTCTCCAAGTATAATTAGAATGATCAAGTCAAGAAGGATGAGGTGGGCAGGACATGTAGCACGAATGGAGGAGACGAGGAATGCGTATAGAATATTGGTGGGAAAGCCGGAAGGAAAGAGACCACAGGGAAGACCAAGGCGTAGGTGGGTGGACAATATTAGAAGGGATCTTAGAGAGATAGGATTTGATGGTATGGATTACATAAATCTGGCTCAGGATAGGGACCAGTGGAAGGCTCTTGTGAACACGGTGATGAACCTTCGGGTTCCATGAAATTCTGGGAAATTCTTGAGTAGCTGCACAATTGGAAGCTCCTCAAGAAGGGCTCAAATCCATGAGTAAGTAAGAAAGTAAGTGAAGTTTCCAATGGTTTCGAATGTGTAGCGTCGAATGATGAGATGACTATTGATAATGAATTTATTAAACATGGATGGAAGTGGTCGTGGACATAATTTGAAACACAAAAATAGTTAAAAGGGATGACGATTGAAGGTAGATGCAGTCCCTATCCTCATATTCGAAGATTACGCAATAAGGGCCTGCTTGTTACATGGCTTTCTCTTTTACCCTGAAGATGGAGGCAGTACATTCTTCCTAAAAGGTGGTTAATTTCTACCGGACTACACGGCATCACGTCCCAGAGAATGGTGCTTTTCATGGTCACCGACGTAAGAAATTTCCGTCCTGTTTATTGTCTCAGTTAATTTGGAAGCACTGAGGAAAATAACTTGTCAAGTTAGTCTCTATCCGAGTCGAGATTTGAGCTGGGATCTCATGAATACGGAGCCCAAGCGTGAACTACTCGACAGCAGTATTAGGTTCCATATTTCATAATGCAAAGAAAACGTGCTTCGTGGAGGACGAAATCTGATTCTGGACAGTTGCCTCATATGTGAGGGTTGAAGGTGAGAACATCGCCCCAGATCTCTTGCATATGTAGACACCGAACTGGTGAGAAACTTCCAGCTTCTGTTTCAAGCCGAGGATTCCATTCTCATAATAAAGGCTATCACAAAAACACTGTAACGTGTGAGAAAACGATAAAGTTGGTAAAGTGAGCACTACGCCATGAAGACGTATATACAGAGCCACATATTCTTAATGTCGATACTGGACTGAGATGATTTGTCAGCTTCACACCTCGGCCGCTTTCTTCCAGAGTAGTTCCCGATAACCATCGGAGAGCTGGAAGCTGTGAGAAGAAAAATGTCTCCTGCCTCTGCCGGGAAACAATCTCGAACCTTCGGTCGTTCGGCCCGTAGCCAATCGCTATACCGACTGAACTATCCCATAGAAACTTCGTACACTTAAGAAAATGTCAGACGAGCTCGCAGTTGACGCTGTGCGGTTTGTGTTTCCCAAGGATTATACCCTGTAGGTTTATTCTTACCTGCTAGGACTACAATTTTACAGTCTTACATCCTTCGTATCGAAATATATTTCGTAATATATTATATTACGAATATATTATCGTTGCTAGGAGTCACGATGGTATTTCTGTGGAAGTTTAATCTGGTGCGTTGTGTTTCTGGTTGCAGCACACATCAACCATATCCGTGACGTGGCTGGGGTTGACCACGTCGGTATAGGGGCTGGCTATGACGGCATCAACATGTAAGTCACGTCTTGTCCACGCACTGTACTCAAGATAACAAGCAGCTCACAATTTGTACTCTGCACCTAATATTGTTACGATGATTAAATGAAGCGGGACATGAACAACGCAAGCAGGAAAGTCGAAATTCACGAGAAGGATGCTGAAATATAATTAGAAGAAAGTCGTCAGGAGAGGGAAGCGTAGTTGAAGGTTCATATTGAAATAGATCTAAATTAGCTTCTGAAATCACGAGCAGCTGAAGGGTCCTCTCTTCTGAGATGTGATGTATACTCCAGTATGAGTTCACTTGACGCCTTGTAGTCCGGTAGACATAGCACATAAGGTAGTTATTTCGTAGTCACCGCTGTGAGGACCTCATATCTAACAATATTAATGATGATCATTATTGGATTCGTCGGAGTTCGAGTCCTTGTAAGGGGATGAATTTTATCTTCTCCAAGTCGTCCAGACCGGCACTGCGGCCCACCCAGCTTCCTATCGAAAGGGTACCGGGAGCTTTTTTCTCTGGGGTAAAGAGGCAGGGGCGTGAAGCTGACCACTCACCACAAACTAATGCAGAAATCAACAAAATATGGATCTATACATCCATTCCACCATGCGCCTTCATGGTGTAGTGCTTAATTTGTTAAGCACAGGGACAGTTTAACCTTTTACCATTATTGGATTATGTAAGGACATTGCTTTATATGCATACTATAAAAAGTATCGAAATGTGATAAGAAGGTAGTAATTGAAAATATTTATTATTGGGTTATTAACAATATCGTTTCATCTGCATAATAAAAATATTGTCGAATGTGAGAGCAGGGTGGTAATTGAATAGCGAATATTTGAGGATCTGTATTTTCTCAATGCAGCAGTCAGCTGATGAATTAACACCTTTCGGATATTAAGCTGATACAAAGAGTACTGTAGAACAGAAAGAAACAAGATTGGCAAGCAGCACTCAGTAATTTGTATGTATGAATGTATAAGGAACGGGCCTTCTCGGCCCTTGCACCGCGACCTACAGTAGTCTATTTTGCTTCACTCAGTAATTTAGCACATGAGATAACTGCGTTCTTTGCGGTTGTATAAAATGGCTGAACAACGGGAACAATGAATTGCGTATTATTGAGTGTCTTGCATATCGAATAAAAAAGTTTGTGGAATGATTTATGGTTTACATGGTAATGTTGATTTTTAATTTATGCAAACTACCGTTTATTCTGAATCAATATTGTTGAAAATCGCAATTTTCCAATAACGTTTAGTGTAGATCTCTCATATCGAATTTCAGCAATATCTGTCAAACATTTTATGAGATACAGGAGAATCATAAATTTTTTGGTAGTCTGCCATATCAAATTTCAGCAAATTCTGTACGAAAATTTATGGAATACAGGGAGAAATAATTTATTTACCTAGGGTAATCGTAATGATTATCAAAAGAGTTTAGCGGAACTCTCTTGTATCAAATTTTGACGAAATCGGTCGTAAGTTTTAAACAGTTTAGACACAGGGACGGACTTCCACGTATGGTCAAAATAAACTCTTAATAAAGGAAGAGAGGAAAAGAAAGCTGGAGAAGTAAAGAGGAAACACTGAAAGAAAGGAAAAATAAAATGACTATAGAAAGAGCGATGAAGAAACAAATATAAAAAGCGAAAAAGATACAAATATACATTATTCACTTTTAGGTTACTTATCTAGCCTGTTAGGGGCACACGGTAGCGTAGTTTGTTCAGGCATTATGCTACAAGCCGGAATGTTGCGGGTTCGAGTTCCAATGAGGTGGATTTTTTCAATTTACAAGTACCTAATCGTTCCAGCCGCACCATGGCCCTGGGATCGACTCAACCTCTAACAGAAATGAGTATCAGAAATCTTCCTTGGGAGTAAAGGACAGCTGGCCGTAAGGCTGACAACCTTACAGCCATCTGTGACCCTATTGCCTAAACATGGGGAGTCTCGACCTCTCACAACCCTATGGGCCTCCACGGCTTGTTACAGGGAAAGCTTTTCCTTTACCTTTTATCTAGCCTCTTTAAATGTTGTAGGTGTAGGATGTTATCAAAAGGTGCTTATGTATGAACAATGCGATTTGGAAGGCTGCAGTCTAAGCCCATTTCAAGGCACAACTCACATTTTACTGGTCACATACGTCACATGGTAGCTGGCAGCTCGGTTGAGTTTCGAACTTTGTATCTCCTCAGTACAGGTTCAGAGCGTTGCTGCTATAAAAATCTGTTCCATTTTCTTCTAAATAATTAATTAACGTGGAATAACAAAGTTACACGTTGTTTGTAACAAAAATAATGCATTTTTGGATTTGTTTCATGTAGTTTATTACGTTTTTAGGTTATGAAAATTTTGTAACTATAAGTGTCAGAAGTTTGAGGAGCAATATTAAAACAGAAGGCTGAACAATTCCCATGATCACCATGTACCTCAATTTGAGCACACCGCTCTCTGCGCAACAATTGAAATGAATTGCGACACGAAATTATGCACTTCGCCCAAGTAATTTCCCCGGAGATGCAAATCCAGCACGGAGAGACAGAGACACGCGTATACTCGTATACCAGTGCAGATGTAGTGGCATGTTTCTCATGTATGAGGAAACTTTGTTGATTTATTCCGAGGTTGGTAAATCACACTTGGACGCATGTCCTGAAGTCAGACATTAGAATTTTCTAAGTATACGGAGCCTCTAGAAAAAATCGTAATGCTGTTCCACGGGACAGAATCCTTCTTGCGAAGTCAGCTTTCGCTCATATGGTCTAAAAGTTACCAGCCTTTTATGGATCCCCAAGATTCATTATAGTGTTGAAAGCAGGACTCCTCTATTCCATGTAACGAACCAGATGAATTCAGGCCACGAACTTACTCTCTATTTCTTTAAGGTGCGTTTAAATATTATCACCCATCTGCGCCTAGTTCTCCAAAATGATCTCTTTCCTATTATAATTTTGTACATGTTCATAAACATTTAAAATGCCTAATACTGTAAAGAGAAAACACGTGTCACATGTCAGACTGCGAGTTCATTGGTCTGTTGCCAGCACTGGGCATGTATGGACGACATAGAAAACACAGCCACATCTATTGTTGCGTGCTGGACCGTGTTTACAGAGCTGTTGCCTGGCAACGCGTTGATAAAATCCGTTACAATTCCAAATACAACATCACATAATGCTGCAATGGAATATTTATGTGCCGTACATCCGGTACTAATGACCGTAGAAGTCGAAATACTTAAAAAGATCCGTATTTGAATATGTATGGATTCTTTTAACTCGAGAAGGGGTTAGTCGGGAACTTGCTATACCGCTGTTATAACGCTTGTAGTTTGGGATATTGGACTAACAGAAAAGGAATTTCTTTATACCGCAGATCATCTGATCCTGTATTGGACTGGAATGTTTTGTAAGAACGCAACGTAGTTATAAAAGCGAGGGGACGCGACCAGTTTCCGCGTCGGCGCACAGCGGAAGCGAATTCTCAAGAAGAGGCGGAGCTTCTATGACCTCGTTTTAGCACTTTGGCCAGGTTGATGATCCATGTGACGCGCTGATGGATGATGAATGGCACGAGAGGACACACAATTTTGTTGTAAACGTACCGTCTACAGTAGCTTCACATTTCATCCACTAGACTGCGCTTTAACAAAGTTTGTTTATAAACACAACAATGCTTCAAATAACTTTAATGTCAGAGAGAGGAAGAATTCGTAGCGCTCAGAATATTCCAGCCTTCGTTCTTTATTGTGTAAAGTTACCACGACACTAAAAGATCGATTGGTGTGTTGAAAGTGCGACCATTTCGATTGTAACGGCATTTAGTTCGGTGGAAGAACTCTGACGTTTCGGAGGTAGCAGAAGACTCATTTTCGCCTGCATAATTTTGTTTCTAATTTAGTTTAGTCTTCGACACTGAAGATGGAGGCCCTGTATTCCTCTTAAACGTCAATGGACTTCTACCGAACTACACGGCGTTACGAACCAGAAGACTCTACTCTTCATAGTCACATTCTGAGAACGTCAGACTAACAGATTCTTGGGTTGTTCAATGACCGATTTTCAACCCATGAGATAATGAACTGCGCAATTATAGGTTGAAGTTGAATTATGAATTGGACAATATGTCAGCACGGCCTCTGAATTTGGAGCAAACAGCTAATGCTTCCTGTATACGCCGAGCGAGTTAGTTCAAGCGGTATTCCGGAGGTGCAAGGTTCGAATACCTGTTGGGATACTGATACTTCTGGCAGGTTCTTCGTTGTATTGCTCAGGGCTCAAAGTGAATGCAATCAAAGTAATATCTTAAATTACACTAGGTCCGTCGTCTTTTATATCAGTTACTGGTCATTACAATAAAAAGATAAAGCTATTCCTGTAACAGGACGTGGAGACCCAAAGTGTTGAGAGATTCCAGGGCTCCCACGTTTTCTAGGCAGTCGGCTCACAGATGGCGGTGAGGTTGTGAGCCTTACGCGCTGGCCGCCCTTTATCCCCGAGGAAGTTTCCTGGTACTCGATTCTGTTAGAGACTGAATTGACCCCAGGGCCATAGTGCGGCTGGAAGTGTTAGGTCAGTGGAAAATCCCAGTGACCTTATTGGGAATCAAAACCGCTACCTTCCGGCTTGTAACATAATGCCTCAAATAAATCATAGAATTCTAGTTACTGGAACGCTGTAAATTAAGCTACAAATAAGTTAATAATATATGTACCTGACTTATATGTCGAACACACACGAAGTTTAACAAAATATCTTATTAAGATTATCTTCACTTTCGATCCTGTCTCTCCTCCTCTTTAGTCTTAATTTTTTTTCGGATCAGAGTAATATGGGACTACAGGCTGGGCAGCCAGAGTTCGATTACCGGCAAGTGTAAAAGATTTTTCTGTACTCATAGCGCCTAGACCGGCTCTCGGGATCACCAATCTCCTATCCAATGGGTACCGCGGGCTCTTCCTCCTGGGGTAAATCAGCCGGGGCGTGAAGTTAACCACTTATCACTCTGTGTTTCCACTCTCCATCACGTGTGCATGGCGGTACTTTCTTACGTACCATTTCTACAGCTGTTTCAATTCAGTGTTTTATGTTGAAATTGGGCATCCTCTGGTGTGTTTGCAGCACACCTCTGGGCTTGGAGGACGTGTCGCGTTACCCCTACCTCCTGGCGGAGTTGCTGGGCTCCGGTCGCTGGACGGAAGCAGATCTGCAGAAGCTTGTGGGCAAAAATCTCATTCGAGTGTTCAGGAAAGTGGAAGAGGTGAGCCCTCCTTCCAGTGTCAGCCTTTACTACATGCAATGTTTACATAATTTCTTTTCAGTTAATCTCTTATCACTCTAATATCGCAGGCAGATTATAATTTTTACGTCTCTTAGTCGGCAGGAATGTCGTAATGTCACTTTCAGTTGCTTTTTCATTGCGCTCACTTCCGTTACACACGGACTACGTTCTGCATCTCAGTGGTATGCGCCTGCGCGTTGTCTGCTGTTAATATTTCCCTGTATATACTTCGTTTTTGTACCATCGATGAGACAGAGGTTATAAAATTAAGATGTGTATTATTATTATTATTATTATACGTATTATTAATGGAAAGTTTCAGCTCCTGGATCGTTCGAGGTTTGTTCGTGTCCTCTCATGCCTTGAGGTGTCCCCACAAAAAAGTCACAAGCCGATAGATAGGGGATCGTTGGGCCTTACGTTTTTGAAAAGGGGGAGACTGCAGTTACAGTGACTTCGGCGCGTTACGTCGACATGTTAAACAACTTCCTGCATCCAGAACTCCTAAGGCGTCGGGTAAACATGAGACAAATGTGGTTCCAACAGGATGGTGTCACAGCTCACACGGCGAGAGCGTTAATGGAAGTTGTTCGAAGCATGTTCCCCCAACATGTGATCTCCCGTTTCGGTGATTTTTTTACCCCAGCGCTCTCCTAATCTATTGGTTTGTGACATTCTTTTGTGGGGATCCCTCAAGGCAAGAGTGTACACGAACAAACCACGAACGATCCAGGAGCCGACACTCTCCATTCGTCAAGAAATCACAGCTGTGCCGGAAGACATGTTGGAGAATGGGATGCATAATTTTGTGGAGAGGCTCCAAATGTGTGTCCAGCAAGAAGGCCGTCATCTGACATTATTTTCCGTAAGTAATGTAGTAAAAATGCATTAAAATACCTTATTTTTGTGTAACTAAGAAGGTTTTTTCTTGAAAATCAATAAAATTATCCTTATGTGAAAAACGTGCGTTCTTCTGCTCCACTATATATATATATATATAATTAGTATTTTTGATTGGCATAATCATGGCAGCAATGAAATATAAAACAATTCAAGTTTTAAATGGATCAATGTATAAACATATTAATTTATTTCAACTTTTGTTTACTTGCGTGCTAAATATGATTGAGAGAAACGGCCCCGACTGCAAATATGTCGAGATCTTTGCCCATCGCGTTAGCAGCATAGGCGCACTGAGCAGAAGGCCTATGTTAATTAGAGGGACAAACACCAAACACTGATAAGCCCCTTAGATTGCTGAGAGGAACACGAAGACCCATTCTGAATGCAATTTCATATTCTATAAAATTATGACCTCAACAGCTATATTTTCTTTTAAAGAAATTGTGATTTTCAAGAAATGTCACTGCCATTTACTTCCAAGGAGATCGCGTTGCGTCCATATTTGTATTACTGAGGAGAGGGAATTAAAACTGCAAAGATAGAATATACTCTTGACCCTAGTGGCCATTGTTTAGGTAACTGTTAACCAAATATTATGTTAAATTGCTTCCCCAGTCATTATATATAAATAAAAATGTCGTTTAAATTAGACACGTCTTATTTTCGTCAGTATTTCTTGTTATGCCCATTGCCTTTAATTTTATGTTAAAGTTCATTTCTGCTATCTTTTAATCACACTGTTTTTTCTCAGTCACCAATCTCTCAGCTCCATACATGTACGTATAGTGACACTGCCGTTGTTTACCTTGCCATCCATTTTACGATTTCTCAACTCATCAATAAAATAATTTAGGTATATTCCAAGAAAAGTTTTTCAATTTTTGCAGGTTCGTGACAGATTGCTGGCGAACGGCGAAGAACCAATTGATGAACGGATCCCAGTTCAGGATGTATATGGGAGGACATACTGTCGTTACCCGGAAACGTGATAATGGACGTAACATTTGTGTTTTCAATAATGTGAAGTTCGGTGACGGGGAGGGACACGGCTCTTTCTACTTTCCGTTACGATCGAAGATGTCGGTGAGTGCGTCTGTTCCGGGTTTGAGTACTGTTTCTACCTGTTATGCAATATACGTGAACTCCATTTCCCAGTGAGCTAATGAATGAATCAACTGCTCCTATACTTGTTTCGGGCGCAAAGCAAGAATTATTTAAATTAATGAGAAAGAAAAGTTATATTACCTCTGTAAATATGCTTAAAATTAACAAGATTGATAGAAATACATACAGTATTACTTATGTATATTGAATGCACATTTTTATACAATGTGTCATATTTTAGAAATGTAATTAAAATTTGTACATCCAATTTACATGATTATGAACAGCAAAACAACAACATTATCTAAGTTAATTTTTGTTGTTTTAGTAAGTAATGGAGAATGTTATTGCATTTTATTTCTGCCTCCTCATTTATTCCACAAATTGTACAATTTTTTGAAAAATATAAATGTTTAAAATTTAATGTATAACGAATCTTGAATAGCATAAAGACATATATCATATTTCAGAATTAATATCATAATGAGATACCATTATATATCTGGTTACTTTTCCAAATTATATTTAAAATCAGTGATAAGTTACAGACTGGTGGTAGAAGAGAATCAGTGGCAGCTTGTGATAAGTGCAGAGAGTCAAATATATTAAGCTGTGACACGTTTTTCAGTAATTTGAACAAATCTGTGTACATAAATCTTGGCTGTAACTTTACTTCTACAGCATTTAGGTCTACAGAAGGAACACAGTTTATTATTTTTCATTCTTATTTGAAAATACTACAGATTTTAATTGACTAAATGAGTTAAACCATATATGTTGGCGTGGCGGTATCACTCTTTACTCGTGTTATGGAGGTGCTCGGTTTGAATCTCGGCTATCCTTATTGAGGTTTTTCGGAGTTTTCTCAACCCCTATAGTCAAATTCTGGGATAGTATCTCGATCAGACCACGACCGCCTATTTCTAAATCGTTTCCAAATTATCATTCGCCTCTCATCCATCCATTTGACACTGTGTAGTCTAGCTACTGCAGGGGTCATTGATAAGCCACGGATACATGAGTAAACAAAGCGTATACCTTCAAAGTACCTGTGTTTACAGTCAGTTACGTTTGTAACAATGTGAGTAACAATGCATAATATACTTTGGCAAGTGTATAATGGGGAAAGAAGCAAGGGTGGTTACAATTGAGTATATCACCTATGTGAAACTTTGTAGTTTATATGAGGAACAGAATATTGTTCGGATAAGTGAGGCCATACGTGTAAGTCACACGGAGAAGATAATGAATGAAAACAGAGTTTTGGTGGAAAAACATATTGAAAAATGGCGAACTGCGTGAAGAAGGATGAGAAGGGACGTGACTAGATAATGAATCATAGGATAATAATATAGGTGTCATGATTCTACCAGTACTGGCAGTTGTGTATTGTATTGTGACATGTCTAACCGTTGCTGGGCAACGGGAAGTGGAACGAGTTACCACGAAGACAGGCCCATAATAAACGGTCGGTTGCCAAGTTACGCAACAGTGGAAACGAGGTTACACAACAGTAATGAAAGCGGTGTTTGTGCCGAGCCGAGCCGAGCCGAAGCGCACTGGTTGCTACGCAGCGTTGGCCAGCAAAGCCTTTGTAAACACGGCGTCTCGCAACAGGGGAGCCCGTGTAGCGACTGTTGCTAGGCAATCGGTAAACACGACGTCACGCAAAAGTGAAAGCTATCACATAACTGTTTTCCATGTTGTCAGTGCGGAAGCTACATAAGAGGAGTATTCGTCAGGGAGAGGGAATAACCAGTCAGTTGCAGTCTAGCATTCGCCGGAGTGAATGGAAGCAGGAGAAGTAATTGTAATGCTGCCGATGGCAGTAATTGGGAGATTGTAAATTGTGTAAATGTAAGAGCGAGTGGAATAAATTCGCTTGATCCAAGACGTGAAATTATTTGTCGCGCAATACATCCAACACGTGACAATATGTATATATATATATATATATGTGTGTGTGTGTGATTTGTTTTGCTCGTGTTGCACTACCGAAAAATTCCCGTGCATAAAGTAGTAAAAATAATAGTCTCTCCCACCACTACAAATGTTACGGCCTGGACACAAAGTGGGATATGCAATTAAACTGCATTACATTTAGACTTTAATGAAATCTTCTAGATTATGCCACTGCGTATTCTTGTATGTTGTTAGAAAGTTTTCGGAGGAACACTCTGCTCCTATCTTCAGGATAGAACTTAAGGTTACGATGTATAACTTGAATACAGAGGCAACTTCTCCTCCAAAAAGCTGCAAAATACTGCATTATCTGGAGAGCACCGTGTCATAAGCCAGACTACCACAGCCGCTAAAACGTCCAGACCCATATGTATTAACACTTAGAAACACGCAACAACACACTTACGTGTCACTTCGTCCTGTACCTAAAAAATTACGATATATAGGAGGACAAAATTGCCACATTTTTATGCTGAAAATGTCCATTTTCTTAATCCAATTTAAAATCATATACGACATATCAGAAACTTGATCTGCTTCCACCATTTTGTATGAAAAAGGTTAAGGATCCTACTCATTTACATCCGCTAGACGGAGCTAGTGTCGATCACTAGACTAACTCTGTATATTTTACCCAACTGAGTATGATCCTTACTCTAGTTATACCTGATGATAGAAGCACGCCCAGCTTTCGAAAGTTCGTCTAATTTTAAATTTATCTAAAACAATGGATAATGTGGGGGGCACGCGGTATCGTAGTTGGTTGGGGCACGATGGTACAAGCCGGAAGGTAGCGGGTTCAATTCCCTATGAGGTCACTGAATTTTTTCATTTTACCTAAATTTTCCAGCCGCACTATGGCCCTGGGGTCGACTCAGCCTCTAACAGAAATGAGTACCAGGAATCTTCCTGGGGGTCAAAGAGAGGCCGGTGCGTAAGGCTGATAACCTCACTGCTGTGAGCCGATTATCTAAAGAAAATATGGGAGCCTCTACGTCTCACAACCCTATGGGCCTTCACGGCCTGTTATATTGATAGTTTTAGCTTTACATTAATGGATAATTATATAATAACAGATGATTGTCACAAACTTTTAGAAGATAAGCAGGAGAATGAGAGTCCTTCACTCCAATTTTTCCTATGGTTAGAACAATTCGCCTGTTTGAGTTATAGTAAGTTTCCCATAATGAATGTGATATACAGGCGACACTGCCTAAAAAACTGTTACGCACGTGACACATTGGTAGTATAAATCATGAGAGTAATGTCTTCAGATAAGAATTTGGAAGCCTGCGGTAGTCATACAATTACTCTAGAGACAACTAAATGCCGCCATGACAGATTTAGAGCAACTGCAATAAATAATGTCAACATTTAGACATTCAGACCCCCAGATATTCTGCTGATGCGGTAAACAGCCACGGTTCGTTTTTACAGGATCTGATAGTGGAATGGACGTTCCTGTACGCCATTTTAGAAACCTCTTTTTTTTCAGGCCTTCTCTGTAAGTTATTCTTCTATTAAAAACATTTATAAAACTCCGCTGTCAGATTGCAATACAAAGGACAAACAAGGGTTTCTTTGTTTGGACAGAAATTGGGGTCCATTTTGTCCGCCATGTTGGATAAAGTCTGTTTTAGTTGAGCATTACGCCATGAAGACGCTGATGGAGTGGAGTGGTGCTATAGCTCTGTGAACCTAGATGGAAGCAAGTGGCCACCTTCATACTGCGGACACACTAACCCTGAAGTAAAACCTCCCGCTGCCTGTGGGATAGGGCCCCGGAAGTGTCGGTCTGTACATCCGAGAAGAGAAGAATTCCTTCCCTTAAAGTGCTTCTTCTTTACTGTACAATTTCTTTATTAAAACCGTCACAACACAACTATATCGAAGTCAATGCCTAGTCTGACTCTGCTACATGTTTCGGCCACCAAAACCATCATCAGGAAAATACATCGCCAACATATACACAACCACTGAACTGAAGTTCTAATAAAATTGGATACAATAATATTAATTATATTAAAATACTTGGCCTAAAAATAAAATAAATTACATTATACAAAACAAAGGTTATAGTATAAACAAGAATAAAATTCTTCGATTGATGCTTTACATCATTTTCTTCACTGTATTGATTGAACTTGAATTATTTCAAGATACAGTCCAGGCATTCGCTTTAAGAGTCTGAGGTGAATAACGAAAATTAGTTCCAGAATACCTAGTATCCCGGCTGGCATGCAAACTAAATAATTTAACACAATAATATAAACGGGAAATGAGGGGTGTCATAACTTGTAATCTTCTCCAAGTATAATCAGATTGATCAAGTCAAGGAGGATGAGGTAGGCTGGGTATGTAGCACGAATGAAAGAGAAGAGGAATGCATATAGGAAATTGGTGGGAAGTTAATAAGGAAAGAGCCCACTGAGAAGACTAAGGCGTGGGTGGGTGGACAATATTAAAATGGATCTTAGAGAGATAGGATTAGATGGCATGGATTGGATTGATGTGGCTCATGATAGGGACTAGTGGAGGACTGTTGTGAACACGGCAATAAACCTTCAGGTTCCATAAAATGCTGGGAAGTTCTTGAGTAGCTGCAGAGTTGGCGGCTCCTCCGGAAGGGCTCAGCTCCATGAGTGAGTAAATAAATACGTAATATAAAGGGGAGGTTCTAACCCCACAACAGCTTTCGTGACGCATGTTCATGAGCTCTGTGTGTTTAGGCTGCTAACGCAGTTCATGCAAATCTACGGGTATTTTTAGAAACTTGTGTTTAATCTAAACAATTTTAAAGGGTAAGTTTTCTATGCTTTTATTTTTTATTTTATACTTTCCGTGCTTTGTGAAATGTCTCTTATGGCTGTTTGTAAGGGAGTAGGCCTATGAAACTAAACTGAAAGTGCCAACAGCATTTAGTATCCATTAGCTTTTATAATAGAATATTTTAATTAATTAAAGAAGTCATATTTCTTATGAAATTTGATCGGAACAACGGCTTTATCTTCCTTTCTCGTTAGATTAAGTGAAAAAAACGTTTAGAGGAACTTCTGAAATCCATGTGGACTTATTGTTAAATAGTATAGAAGCAGTTATTTGATACCTAAATAAATAAATAAATAAATAAATTACTTTTATTAAAGGAAAATTTTATTTATAAATACATTTCTTTAGCCTTTATTTCAACTGAATCGTACATTAATTATACAATCTTTGATTCTGAAAACTATCTCATTTTATCAAAATATTCTAATATGTGTTGTCTTTTAATCACTTTTCCATTTTTTCACGTGTTTTTCCCCATGATGCTTGAAAAAGGATATTTCACTGTTCTTTACAGAAGTCGTTACACGAGATGAACAGTGCTAAAGTGATATATGAAGCCTAGACTTAAAAGAAAGAATACGATCTTCTGGATGGTAAAGCTGTGTAGCTGGGTAGAAATCCACCGACGTTTCGGAGGAGTTATCGTCTTTATATTCAGGGACGAAATATAAGTCAGAAACATTTATACATGCCAGATTTGCGAAGAACATACTGCGATGGAAAGTGATGGTTTTTGTCAAGCAGTTCTTGTGCTTCTGTATTTTGTCATAGAGACAGTCAAAATGAAGAGGGTTTTTCATCGTAACTTGCTACAAGTAACACTAAATACATATCTGATTTTCTTGGAATATACGAAGGAAAGTCAGTAAATAGGTCACAAATGTATTTAAATATATGATATTCGACACTGAAAAAAGAAAACATTTATTCCTCGACGTATTCTCCACCCACATTGATACATTTGTCCCATCGCTTTACCAGTGCGTCGAAACCCGCAGCATAGAAATCTTTTGACTGTTGTCTCAGCCAATTCCGCACCTCCGATTCAAACTCTTCGTTATCAGCGAAACGTTTGCCACATTCTCGCCTCAGTAGTGAACCGCTTTGCGCGACAAACACTTCCCAACTTAAACAAGCAATATTTCTTCATGAATAGCCTTTGCACTGAGTCCTTTGTCCACAAAAAAACGCACAAAGGAACGCTGCTCTTCAGCAATACACTTTAAGCACTGTCGCCATTTTGACTACTGAAACCAACCTCTGAACGTGCGCATGCGCGTCTGCTATCTGCACTGTCATGAAGATGGAATGTTCTACTACTTAGTGATAAACAGAAAAGCTGTTATGGCCCTTAAAGCTGTTTTACTTCCATTTTCGACCTATTCACTTACTCTCCCTCGTATAATCGAATTAATAAACAACACTTTCACCCCTTTTTCCAAGTACATGTGAAGATGCTCGTATGATGCCTCCCTCGTGTTGTTGCTACCACGGTTACCATTGTTACCTCAGTACTGCCTTCCGTTGATACCTCTATGTTAAGTTGCTTGGAGGAATAGCCAGTAGAACAAAATTATGGTACTGTGCTAGCATTCAAACATGCCGATGAGTGAGCGATGCCGAGAGACAGAACTTTAGCTTTGCGGTGTTGGCGAGAACTTCCTTTCTGAGCTTCACTGCATAAAAACCAATTTCTAGAAATGACCAACGTTTCTTACGCACATTTCGACTATTGTCATTTTTGGCTTTAAGGGTTTTGAAGTTTCAAGTACTGCAGAAGATGTTTTTGCTTGCTGACGCTCACCAATAACGAAAATGATCACATTAAAAGAGATCATGTGTTCTGATTCAGCGGTTTCCCAATTTCAGTTTGTCTCAGACCCCTTTGAGGTGACTAAAATTGTCTGAAACCCTTGACCTATACATAGATTTAAAATGTGAGTTTATATATGATAAAAGTAACTCAGCGTATTTTTTTGTCTCCCCAATTTCGACGAACCGCGGACTTTAAGTTCCAGAGAGTGGCTCCAGCTCTCATTCAACGAAACGCTGCTCTAACAGGTAAAAGTCGTTCATATCACAGAAATTGTGAAAACCAAGTATCTCGTCTCTGGAGACCCCAAAGATCCTGACTGATAATTTACGTAGTTTTCCTCCGTCAATCCAGCGAATTCTGGAATATTTCCTCGAAGTTTCCACTCTTTCAAAGCTAATGGTAACGTCAGTAAGATATGATCTTCTCATAACGGTAACCATAAGGATTACTTTAGTGTGGGATGTGACTCCGTGTAGTCCGATAGAATTATACCAATGTTTTGGATGTGTGTGGTGCCTCTGACTTGAGGGTAGATGAGTAACATGCTGCATCCATCTTCAGTGTAATATTCTGCGGAAAAGATGGAGACTACAAACTACTTCTAAGAGCTTAGTAGAACACGGTAATAGAAGAAGTACATAGACTACATGTGTTCTATGCCGATATGCAAAGCAATGCTTTGTAACCAGGGATTCGGAACTCGTCCGACTGTGCGTGCCATAAATCAGGCGGACAGAAATCCATTTAAAGTTTCTCAGAAGAGTGATGGTGAAGATTGCTGCCTTCTGGGTTATGTGTTGCAGTTACAAAGGAAACAGCAGCCTCCATCTTCAAGGGTTTCTACGTTGAAGATAGAAGTAGCCGGTTCTACTCGAAAGTTTACACGTATCTACAAGAAAACGAAAGGCTTAACGTTCAGTCGTCAGTGGCGGCTTTTTCATGGTTTGTTTCACGATGTTTTCAACATCTCGAAATAAAGGCGTCGAATAGAATAGAAATGTTTCAGAGGCGCTTATGAAGTTATTGGGATAATAAGGCCAGGACTCGAACACCTCAAAATCGTTTTGATTTATTTGCTTTTGCCAGCCACTCTCTCCAAATTCCATTTCCAAATTCAGAAAGCATTGGTATAAAGCTAATAAAATTGTTAAATGTTGTAGTATCTAACTTATAGTTGAGTAAATTCTGCAGATAGATTTCACTGGGAATATAAGCAGCCGGAAATGACGTCCAGGCTTGATGTTTAGAAACCACGTACACCGAGAGGACAACGGACCATCTAGAATCTTCCATTACCTACCTATGATCAGCCACTGTGGTAAGGTCAAGGCCTATTTTAAGAGCTCCTCTTAAAGTTGAAGTGTCACGCAATTTCCTTGCATCAAACTCCTCTCCTAAATGTTATGCAGCCCGCGTACAGAAGGAGACATGCAACAGAAGGTCAAGGTGCATATTTCTATGTTAACAGCAGCCCACCACTGGGCTGTATCCTAGCCAGATTAATCCAGTTCATCTCTAATATTCATTATTATACTAACTTCTAATTTTTATAGGTCTGTCAACGTTGGATTTTATCCTGGAATTTTACAACCTCAGTATCTTCTTACTCACGTTACTTCTCATGTCTCAGTGCTTGTTACAAGACACACTTTTGTATTTTATTTACTTCATCTGGAAAAAATATACAAATCATATTGAAGATTCGTGTTGTATGAATTTCTCCAATCTCCTATTACTTCCTATACCCTTATATGAACAGTTACTTTCAGTACTTTGTTCTCAAACTCACGTAAACTATGGAAAGTGAGTTTATATGAACTCGGTCGCCCCGGTTGCGGATCCCTCTTCTAATCAATACCGACGACACAGGTGGATGGCTTTAAACGCGGCAAGAATATGCGCTAAACTCCTCTCGCTTTTCCGGTTCCATTACAAGCGGTACTGAAGGCTTCAGCTCATGAAAATAAAATTGAAACACCCCAGTATTTACTGTGGTCAAAGCTCTATATATAAGTACAATCACACTTTATTCCCATATGCGTTGCTGGTTACATTCTATCCAGGGTTACAGTTTCTGCTTGACAACAAATTGGAGGATCTCTTCTCTCAAGAGTATTAGCAGCATATGCATTAACCCTTTAAAGCAGTGGTTTTTAAAGTGTGGTCCGAGGACTACTAGGGATCGTCTGGGTCTCGCCAGAGCGGTCCGCGATCTTGTTTTGTTTTCCTGTTACGTATATCGTATATCAGAAGGAAAAAAGATATTGTGTTGGATGTTATTAGCATTTTAAAAAATCTGTTTATCTGGAATAATGGTGTGGTAAATATTCCGTACTGAATTTACGTTCGGGTATCTGTGTTACTTACGTATTGAAGACTCTGCTATTTTTTGTTATTTTTATAAAAGAAAATACATTGTAACAGGCAGTAAATAATACGAGTATGTGAACATGGTACAAACATTGAAACACTTTAAATGGTTTTATTTTAACCTTTTAAGTTTACTTGCAGATGGTTTAATTTGGAAAGATGAGTAGACAACTCAGTGCCAACTTCAGCGGATAGAGGGTGTCGCGTTGTAAGTGCAACCGATTCCCACGGCCGTTAATCTCGGTTTTCTAGACCGGAGCCGTTATTTTTTTAAATAGCCCTTTAATTATCCTCACGAGGCTGAGTGGACCCCGTTCCAGACCCACTACTTCTCAGAAAATGTGGTAGTGCCGGGAATCGAACCAGGGACCTCTGGATCTACAGCCAGGAACTATAACCACTAGACCACTTCGCCGATAAGCGGCAGTCTCTCGGTCGGTTTAGCTCGCTTGCGGACTAAAACCAGGGAGTTTGTTTTGTTTGAGGTGAGTGGTCCTTGAGAGTGCATTTGCTTGCTAAGGGGTCGTGCGCTCCAGAGGCGCTCTCCCTGACGAGAAGACTGGTCTATAGTTTACAATTGCTGCTGACACTCGCCAGAGCACTCATTCTCCTGTCCGAGTCCCGTGGCATTCGGGACCATATTTTACTGTCCCAGTTTCGAGACTTCTACTACTCACAGGGTTACGCCTCCACATGGGAGGCGGTCATACCATTTTGATTACACCTGATGCCTTCCGACTAAGCTCTGACTCTCAGTCTGAGGCTTATGTCACGACCGACGGTCAGTCCGCCAGTCTCTCGTGGAATAAGGCACCCAGGGGTGGTATGGACTGGATCGATCTGGCTCAGGATAGGGACCAGTGGAGGGCTCTTATGAACACGTTAATGAACCTTCGGGTTCCATAAAATATTGAGTTCTTGAGTAGCTGCACAATTGGCGATTACTCGAGAAGAGCTCAGCTCCATGAAATTAGAGAAGAGAAAAATCTCTTGCGCTACGAGGAATCTAACCCCAGTTCCTTAATCGTCAAACCTGTAGCTTGTTGCTATACCGACTTAGGTCTCCCGGTTCCTATAAAAGTCTCCTATGGGGTCTATAAATATTACATAGTTAAGTTATTTGTAGTAAACTTAATTTTATAAATTGTCAATTATTATTTTCCTTTATGCTGGAGATGTCGTTAACCTTATCTATTAAATTACGTATTACATCTTGTTTGCTAACTCGTTGGCGTGCAGGTAATTACGGACCTGGAGACAGTTTATAAAACGGCGCTTCGTAACATAAATCGCTATTTCCCATAGTCACAATTTTATAGGGGGGGTTACTTTCCCAAACAACCAAGGAATTACGAAAATAAGATAGGAATCACCAACTTCATTGCTTTCAACGTAACATATAAACATCGGAAACCGCACCCTCTGGAGAACTTATTATCCTGCAAAAATACCAATAAATATTGTTAAAAAAAACAGACGCTTGGTCAAGCAGCACACCAGAGCGTAGTGTAAGGAGAACTAATCGAACTATGTTGTGTTCGTCTGTACCTCTTCTCGTTCTTTATGTTTTTGTTTCTTCGGAAAGAATTTCGGATGAGCGACTTCCCGTTGAGATAACGAAAGAAGCCGAGGGTACTGCCTTAATTATGGAAATCAGTAAAACTATTTCCCATAATGTGAAACGCCCAAAAGCGAAGAATATCTGCAATGCCGAATCAGAACTTGCAACCATATATATTAACAGTACACACCATGATGGTCAAGTGTTTCTATATAAGAAATAATAATGTATACAAAGTCTGTATACCTTTGTACTCCTATCAACTAGGGCTACCTCCTATTCAGTAAGCAGTCGGGATAGCTCAGACGGTGTAGTGACTTAGACTGTGGGCTTGTCCACCAAAGAATCATGGATCTATTACAGGCATGGGTAAGAGGTTTTCCTTCGCCACAGCATCCAGACCGGCTATGGGGCCCATTTGGTTTCTTATGCGATAGATACCTTTTCCGAGAGTAAAGCGGCAACATCGTGAAGCTGACCAACCACCTCCGTCTAGTACCGAGTTTAGGAATGCATGGAGCATATCTCTACACCCCATCCGTCTTTATGGCATAGTTCATACTCGAGCACAAGGTCAATTTTTCTTTAACTTACAGATGTAATATATGCAATATCACCAAATAGACCACAACAAGGCGGTGAAGGTAAACTCCAACTCGACGCTATCTTAGTGGCTAATTTCATGCTCATGCCGCTGTACCCCCAAGGAATTACTCCTCAATATCTTATATATTACCCATTTAACTTACATCAGCTGTTAGCAAGAAGTGTTCCTGCTGCTAATGTGGTGAAGAGAAAGGCTGATATTTTCAACGGAGGTTGTATTTCGCTTGCTCATACTGGTTCCTGTTAATCATATATTTAATTTTTTGTCTGTCCAAACTCTTTAAGCTTCATTAAATAAGCGGTATTTATTGTTATGACGCCATAAAATCTGGTAGATAGTTATCAACATTTCGGATAGTACCACAAACGTCATATCTCTATATCTCATTTTGAAAGAGTTGTGCATTCCAACGCTATAGTGGTGTTTAAATTTCATTTATCTTCGTTCTAACACTGTACAGTCCTGTAGGTGGGTACCAACGCTTCTGAAGAAGTTCCGAAACATTGATAACCGCCTGCAAGAGTCACAGCGTGACGTCATAAAACAGAGAACCACCATCCAAAGCTTTCGCAGCCAACATAACCTCAAAGTTCTCGTCTACTCTTCTTACTGTATTTGTGCTGTCTTGTATGTGTCCATTTCATTTATTCCTGAAATTTGCTTTATTTGTTGTGGAGAATTTTGATATAAAATTTGAAGTAAATTATTATTAGAGTTATGTACGTATATATGAACTTATTGAATGCCTCTATTCAGTAGTTGGTACTAATACTTTATACTCAAGAGATCCTGGATTTTCAAATATTCCTTAGTCTCTACAGTGAAGCACTGGGTAACTGTCTTCAAAGAGCGTGTAGCTATTAGTTCCTTCTCAATTCTTTCGTAATTAATGTCACATGCTACGGTACGGAGTTGGTAAAACGTACTTGAATACACTAATCGTCATTTGATGCGCCCACATTCTCCTCTCTAAATGCTACCAGTTGTGTGTCTCGTATCACAGTACCATTGCACGCTATGTGTGATTGTAAACTCCAACAATTCAGAAGTAACCAAACGCCCACAAGTTTGATAGGCATTTTAATTTCCTGTTCATTCTGTGCCAGTAAAAGTGTTCCTTGTATGACTATTATTCGCAAATGATGTCCAGTGACCACGTCGGTGCTGTGAGATACAGCCTATTGATGAAATGGAAGCGCTTCTGTATGGAAATTGTTTGTTACTGCTAGATCTGATACGGAGCCGCCTGAGTGGAACCGTCAGTGGCACATGCATGTGTGTCGGACTTCCATTTGCTGGTCTCCGTCTCTCTTTCTCTTTCGTCTCTTTGCCTCCGCCTTCCTATTTAGGTTTTCCTGTTTTCTCTCTTTTTATATCTATACGTACATAGACCCATCTCTTTACTTTGTTCCTTTTTTGTCTTCATATCCCTTCATTTATTTTATTCTCATTTTTTCCCCTTTTTTAATTTCTTTAATTTTCTCTCTTCCTATTATCTCTTTGCTTATATTCTCCTCTCCTCTGCCTTTATTTATTCTTTCATTGTCTACCTTTCAATTTCTTATTGTGTGCTGCTTTCGATTTTTTATATTTTCCCTCCTCTCCTTCCTTATTTGCTCATTTTTTCATCCTCCTTTCTTCCTTCTTTCGATTTTTCCAATATCTGTTTTATCTCGTCGCTTCTGTTTACTTTTTTCTCTTTTATTTATTTATTTATTTGTCTGTTTTCGCTTCTCATACTTATAATATAACCATATTATTCTATACTGCAAAAGAATACAAATTGCAGCCCTCACAAAACTGGCCAAAATACGTACTATAGTCTCGTTCGGAAATCTGCCAAAAGCCTGCTAATTTCTTTCAGTCCTTCCGACCCTCTATATGCATTGAGCAATTGAATTTTTTCTCACAAAACTTTATATTTAAGAAATTAGGGAATAATTATTATGCCATTTCACTTTACATTAAATCGAATAAGTACACATTCAGACCAATACATATCTTCATAAATGTTTTTCGGAGAGAAAAGTGTTTCGAACGAAATTTGTGGAGAAAAATAAAGTGCTCTGTAGCGTCAGGCGAGAGCCGCCAGTGAGAAGACTAGGATAGTAGGGTGGCGGGAACAGACTTTCCCTCCTAGCAACTTCTGCCACCACCACAAATGAAATCCTTCGGGGGCCCGAACTATAGGTCTACACCATGCATGACCAACGCGTCGATTGCGATCGACCGGTCGATCGCGGAACGATTTTTGGTCGATCTCATAGGTCTATAAGGACATTATACGTGAAAAGCATGTAAATTCACTTGTAATATAATATGATTATATTCAGATTTTGAAGGGAAAATACCTATTAGCCACTCCTATTTTTCTGTTCTTATGTAGCTTACGTGAAAATTGCTTTACACTTGTGTTAAGTGAACTGTGGTGAAGTCCCTACTCTATCCTTATCACGTGAACTCTTATTTCAACACTCGTCATAATGTTGTATTTTAGCGTCCTGTTGCACTGATTTTCATCCATGATATGTATACAGTTGCCGTCTTGTAGTGCACTCAATTTCACCTTTTACTTCACGACATGTTTCGGCAACATAGTGCCATCATCAGGTGCCCTAATTATGCTAATCTATTTCATTGCTTGCCTTTATAAAATTATTTAAAAAGTATTTAAAAGTGCGTATTTGTCAACTATAATGAATTCACACACACTAAAACTTGTTAAGATTATTCATCTTATGTATTATAATTAAAACTTGTGTGTGCTTCTTCCATTATGGGGGTCGGTTTTCTTATATTCTGTGTAAACCGTGTCTTGTGATGTGTGTTCCCATCTTAGCTGCGAGTGTCGTGAAGTAACAGGTGAAATTGAGTGCACTACAAGAAGGCAACTCTATACATATCATGGATGAACACTCATCGTCAGCTGCGTGTGTTCAGATGCAAGAGTGATCGACAGAACGGGTGATTCACTTCGTTCCCTTCCTCCAGTCAATTGTGACTCCTCATACGTTGAACAAACAAATGAGACGTGTTATTATATTAGCCGTTATTGGAGATTTGTCGCTTTGCTGTGCATTAAACAAATATAGAGTTTGGGGATGGGCTCAGTGTAATCAAAAGGACAGTAAGTGCTCTGCCCACGTTATTTTATTAATTTCGAAAGCGTCTGCGTGCGTGTGCCAGACAAAACAGTTACCCCAATATAGTGGAAAATGCAACGCCTCAGTATCCTTGCCAGAAAAGGATAATCTGGAATGTCATTATAATGCTCTCCATAGCAATATGTATGATGCTGATTTTCCACCCAAAAGTTAAATCCGTAAACTTAATCTCAAAGAACTTAAATCGAAATTAGCTGCTCAACAACAGTTCATGGCAAAACCAAGGTCACTTTCTAACAATGTAATCAAATATCCTTCAAGATCAGCAATCTGATCGTTAAAAATTACAAACCTTCTATTTTTCTCTTGCAACGTTGCGTGTATCATTGCATGCATTGATGAATGTGAGCAAGAAAAACTTCTTCATAGATGCTTGTAACCATAAATGTGAGGGTTGTCTCCTCGTTACTTGAAGAAACAAGCATCGGAGGAACTGCAGACTGTTTCTTGTACAAAAGTAATTCTAATTCTGAAGACGATTTATAAGGCAAGATTGCAGAGGAGAAAATATCTCTATGTATATGACGATCCTAGAATAATTGCAGAGACGATATTACACACTTTATTCTAATGGCAGTAAGTGGTTCTCAGATTTTATTTATGTTCCTCCGTAGCTTTAGTCCACAAACGAACTATACCGACCGAGCGACCACCGCTTGTCGGCGAAGTTAGTGCCAACTTTAGCGTATAGAGGGTGTTGCGTGGTCAGTGCAACGGATCCCCACGGCCATTAATGTCGGTTTTCTAGATCGGAGCCGCTATTTTCTTGAAATAGCTTCTCAGTTATCTTCACGGGGCTGAGTGAACCCCGTTCCAGACCCACTACTTATCAGAAAATCTGGTAGTGCGAGGAATCTAACCGGGGACTTCTGGATTTGTAGGCAGGAACTCTGACCACTAAACCACAGAGACGGTCTCTCAGCGTCTTCAGTCACCCATGAAACCAAGCAGTCTTCTGCTTCCTTCATCACATTTTTTCCTCCTTCTACTATTATTAAAAAAAAATTTTAATCTCGACTCCAAAATTTCTGATATTAGACTTCCATGAAAAAATTCATGACGCCTGAAAGTCTGTGTTTAATTCAGAGTTTTCCTCTTCCTCTTCGCTCCCACTTTTGAGCATGGGACTGAATTCTCTGTTTCATTAATAATTTTCACAGACGGTAGGACTCCTTGGACGGGTGATCAGCTCGTCGCAAGACCTCTACCTAAACACAGGACAACACAAACACAGAATAAATGTATGCACACATCAATAAACCATGCCTTGTGTGGGATTCGACATCATGATCCCGGTTTCCGACCGAGCGAAGACATTGCATGCCTAAGACCGCTCTGCTATCGTGACCGGCTAAAGTCCGCATTAGCAAATAATAATTATATGTAGTTACCAAAACATTAATAATTTAGTTCGGAGATATGGACTAGTTGTATCGATTTGGCCCAGGTGAGTAGGTTTTACATGTGGACGTAGACAAGTGTCCAGTCTCCGAAACATTGTCTCATGTAAAGACAGGACGGTGGACAATGTCCAGTTACGCTGCATAAAACCATCATTTTTGGCGTTGTCCTTTGTTCTTATTATTAAAATCAGCTCGTTTCCCGAAATATTTCCATTGGCAGATAAAAGAAGACCAGTGTCCCACGGTGGAACTGCCCGAAGGCCATGAAATGTCCTATCTCTCTCTCTCGCATTGGGAAGAATATAGATGATTGTGTGTGGGAATGCAATTATGAGAATGTTTGCAGCCGAGAAACAGGAAATAAGAGGAGGAGCAGACTGCACAGTGAAGAATTACATTTATACTTTTCATACCGAGCGGGTTAGAGTAACGGTAAGGCTCTTGATTCTTATTCGGTAGGTATTCTATTCGAATCCCCATCAGGATATCGGCTATCCTGACTGAAATACTGAAGCATCCTTAATTAGCCCACTGTACGCCATTGTGATGATGAAATCAGAGCACAAATGAGGCAAGGAGTGCAGCACGCATTGGACAGATAAGAATTTAATGTGTCTTTTGTGGGCAAACCTAAAAGGATTAGAGCATTTTAAAAGCGTACGTGTACATGAGAGCATAATATTACAACCAGTCGTAAAGAAATTTTAATTGAGGGAGTGGATTGGATTCGTCTGGCTCAGGATAGGGACCAATGGTGGGCTGTTATAAACGCTGTAATGAAACATTGGAATCCATAAAGGGCGACGAATTTCATGAAGAGCTGTGCAACTATAGACTTCACAATAACGACTCTGATCCATGAAGTTAGCTATTAGTTTGTTAATTATCTTATTTATTTAACTAGTTGGTTACCTGCTTAGTTGGTTATAATGTAGTTAGTTAATTAGCTAGCTACTTAGTTATTTAATTAGACAACCAACTACTTGGATAATTAATTTATTGGTTAGTTGGATGGTTGGTTGGTCTCATTAGTTACTCGTTAGTTAGAAATTTAATTAATCAAAGAGTTAGATGGTTGGCGGCGGCCTCCGTAGTCTAGGGTTAATGTTCCTACCTCATGACTCGTAGTACGCGGGTTCAAATACCCGGCGGAGGTCGTCGAATTTTTAAGGCCTGAAAAATTCAAGGAACAAGTACTCCGGGAGGGACTTTAAGCCGTGGGTCCCGTGTCGTAGCTTTACGGCACGTAAGAGAACCTCATATCTCCAAAGGAGGTCACTGAGCCAAATTACGGACGTTTCCCGCCCAACAGCAGTCTCTAATACCTCTGGTAGATGGGGGAAGCATTATAGATACCTCTCAGCTAGTAGAGCCGGTCTCGCTGGCTGGGCGGGACTGATGGTAAGCACCAGTACCGGTAGGATATAGAGACTGGTAGAAATCATAGAGGGAAGCACAATGGACCAATACAGGTCTAAGTGCATGGAAAAATCCACCCTCTCCAATAACTAACTAACTAACTAGATGGTTGGCTGTTACGACTTCGTTTGTCAGATTGTTAATTAGTTACTTCAATATATGTATGGATTACTGGTTAATTAGATGGTCATTTAGTTATTTAGTTAAATTGGTTTTTGGTTAGTTAGTCTGTTAGTTAGTTCGGTGGTTCTGTTGTTTCTTTCTTTGATGATTCCTTGTTGGTTGGTTTGCTGGTTGGTTGGTTCGTTCGTTTGTCGGTGGACCCGTCAGTTTTATTTTAGACATTTTGCCTCTCCTCTGCTTTAAAGAAACGCAAACTGAGATTCAGTTGTTCCTTGTGTGGTGTCTCTTGTGGATGCTTAAGGCTAATTGAATATAAATTGGAATGGAAAACAGCGAGAATTTGCGTTGGGAATCTTGATGTTTACATCACAACCTTGCTACAGAAATATGCCTCATTTAATACGAGAGCTTGAGCCTAAGTGTGCTAATTAGAATGATTATACAAATAGTTCCGAATAGAAATCATAAAGTCTGCGTTTCTCTTCAGTCTTCCACCTCACCAAACTTTGTGCTTTAAATTCTTATTCAGATAACGTAAATGTTATAAGGGAGCAAAATAATTCAGTTTATCTCATGGGCTAAGTTACTAAAAATTTGCATATTATGTTATTAGATCGAATCATAATTAAGTCAGATGTTTTATTTTTAGTGGATGTAATGTATTACAGCTTGTCACAGATTAACTTATTATTTTTATTATTATTTGTGTCATTATTATTATCTTTATAATTATTGTATTGTTTGGAAGAACGCATTAATTACGGTAAAGATATTTCTGCGATTAATTTGTGGGACCCAACTTCGGAAAATATTTTCATCTCAATGGTGGTAATTCCTGATTTATAAACAGGATGCGATATAAAATCTGTAGATATGTCTGTGGCCTGTCTTAGTAGGAATTTCTTCATGCCTATCAAAAATGATTCATTAGTTAACGTCATCCAATATGAACCTAAATATATTCCATGTTTCAAGCAATCGACAGTTTGTTCTGTGCCATTCTATATCTACAACAGTGCATTATTTCAGTAGCCTGCGTTAAGAGCCACTCTTGTCGTTCCCACCCCAAATGTTCGCGAGCCTGTTGTAGTTTTATAACCTGTTATAGTTGATTTAAAGTTATATCAGGGTTAACTCTAATCGCTTAAGGTTCATGTCAGATTAAGTAAGGAGCAGCAAACTGTTTCATATTCTGACATGACACCCGAAATCCGGAATAGTGAAATCAGAGGAGACGTCCATTGCTAGGCAATTGCTCGGTAAACACATTCCCGCGGCAACGAATACACAAACAACAATTGAAGAACTCCCATTTCTATACAATGGCGATGTAAACACGCCTCTATAACAACAGAGAAGTTGTTGGTAAACGGTGTTTTCCGTTGGGTCCGCCCGGGGCAATACCTCCACCGTAGCCCTGCGAGTAGTAGGAGGCAACGAAAAGGGAACCCAGTGCCTGAGGGTATAACCGGGCCACCCTGTTCCTGGGGGATATAAATACGGGGACCTGTTCCTCCAGGTTTGGGGAGTATTGAATTTGAGACAGTAAAATGCGGTCATGAGTCCTGTGGGACTCGGACCTGAGAATGATAGCTCTGGCGAGGACCAGCAGCAACTGTAAACCACAGACCCATCCTCTCGTCAGAGAGGATGATACATAAGAACTATAACCGCAAGTGTTCAGTTGGAAAATAAAATTACTGGTCGTGAGTCTTAAGGATATTGTCGCCAAGACGAATTGAATGGCGGTAAAGCGCCAGTCGTAAAGTAACTCTGACTGTGACTAGAATTAGAACTGATTCGAGGTCTGAGTTAACAGATACAGCGGAGAACTGAGAGAGTCGGCAGTCGTAGGTGATTGAGAAGAAAAGGCAAGAAAGGAATTAGACTGTGCATAGAAAACTTCATGTGTGATTTGAAGTGACAGTGAGACTGTTATGAATCCGTTGTCAGGATACGACTAGTAAAGACTGAGAACCCCGGTGTATGTATGCGTGTGTGTGAAAGTGAAATTGTAAAGTGTGTGAAGGTGGTGAAAGTTTATTTAAACTGGAGACGGATACACAGACACAAAGCATAGCGGTCCAATTACCTTCCTTTGTTTCCTTAAGTAAGAAGTATCCTGGAAAGTGCCGAACTTATATTCAGTTTGTATAAACATGGGTATTGCCACCGTTACCTTTTACTGAAACAAAAGTCTGTTCAGTTATCTGATTTGTCCGTTATGCATTTTTAATCAGTGTTAGTACGAGCGCTATACATGTTAATTAAAACATTTTCATATAGTTTTGTAAGTTGCAAATCACCTGTCATTTTTATAAAACAGATTATTTCCCAGCCAGGGATTTGCATAAAATGAGCCTGTGAACAGCATTGTAACAAAAATGTCGAGAAATGACGTAACATAATCTTTTTATTCCACTAGATAAAATCTACACGTATGATTAAGCGAGACGTTTCCATTCATGGTCGATTAATCAGGAATTAATAAACAAATGGGCATTCCAAAATGGCAGATTCAGAAATTAAGTATAACTTGTCAGCATATTTCATTATTTGTGACCTGTTTTGAGATGACTTCTGTGCTTATAATTACTTTAGGAACAATTTTGTTTTAAATGCAATTATAATTCATGGATCTAAATTCATTAATATATGCTGGAAATGACATATAATATTTTTAGAATAATGCAAATTAATATTTCTCAAACCTTGTCCCGCGTAACCATAATATTCCGCGAAGTATTCTGCATATATATCTCTTGTTGTGGCGCTTATAAACGCACCTTACATAATGCAGGATGATAAACTGGGAACATAGAAAAAAAAGACATCGTCGCTTTTTACTTGTAACATAGTAATTCAGCATTTACCTCGAAAACGACAAAAGCCTATGTTAGGTAGGCTGCTACAGAGCCGTGAATCGAACCTGGAACCTTTCGAATGCAATGAATTGCAAACTAGTATACAGACATATTAATTATAGAGTCCAGAGAAAATAGAAGGGGAGCTGGTAAGATAATTTTATGACGTCACGTTTTAGGGTGGAGTCTATAGACGGGTTATGGATTGGATATTGGATTTACTGACATAACTCGGAACTACAAGTAATTACAGCGCCGTGTTCACAAGAGCCCTCCACTGGTCCTTATCCTGAGCCAGATCAATCCAATCAATACCACCCATCCTATTTCTCTAAGATCCGTTTTAATATTATCCACGCACCTACGCTTTGGTCTTCGCAATGGTCTCTTTCCTTGTAGTTTACCCACCCATATCCTATATACATTCCTCCTCACCATTCGTGCTACATGCCCTGCCCACCTCATCCTCCTTGACATGATCATTCTAAGTGAAAATTATGAAGCTTCTTATTATGTAGTTTCCTCCAACCTCCTGTCCCTTCTTCTCTCTTCGCTCCAAACATTCTCCTCAACACTGTTCTCAAACACCCTCAGTCTGTGTTCCTCCCGTAATATCAAAGACAAAGTTTCATAACCATACAGAACTACAGTTAAAATTATAGTGTTGTATATTCTAATTTTTATGTTTTAGGACAGCAGGCGAGAAGACAAAAGGTTCTGGACTGAATGGTAGCAAGCATTACCAGAGTTCAATCTCCTCTTACTTTCCTCCTGAATCAGGTTTCGATCTGTTATCGTTGTTCTCAAATATTTTAATTGTGCCACTTATTTTTCAGAATTTAATTTATTTTATTTATATTTGGTTTAATTAATGACTCTGTCAGTGTCTCGTGCCATATAACCCTACATGGTATGATGATACGTGAAAAATGAAGTGGAAAGGATGTGGAAGGCGACGGTCGTGCCCTAATTTCAGACATCGTCCTGGAATTGTCCTTCAGATTCTGAAGAAAACCGCCAAAAACTTCACTCCATGCCCCCCCCCCATAACAAAATTTAACGCACGAGTAAATTAAACACCCACTCCCGCCAGCATAAATATACAACCTTATCACCTCGACTCTACATGTTTTAGCATTTCTTCCGTGTTACTTTCCCCCCTTATAAAATTCCTCCTAAGTTTTCTAGTTATTTTCTCCTTACATTTGCTTTTAATCTTACAAATTTAATACGTGTATGTCTACTTTTAATCTTAAAATATGTTTATCTGGTACGGAAGCCGAGATAGCGCAGTCGGTATACCGGGTGCCTACGGGCTGAACGATCGAGGTATCGTAGTTCGAGCCCCGATAGGAGAAAGATTTTCTCCTCTCTACATCTTCCAGATCAGTTCTGGGGCCCACCCATTCTTCTACCCAATAAGCACCGCGGGCTTTCTCCCAAGGGAGAAAGCAGCCGGGACTTTAAGCTACAATTGGTGCCTAGTTCAAGAATACGTGGATCTATATATCCACTTCCCCACAAGTTAAGCGTAGTGCTTAATTAGTTAAGCACAGGAAAAATATTGTTTCTTACCTTGCCTTGTACGCGGTAGCGCAGTTGGTTGAGACACTATGCTACAAGCCGGAAGGTCTTGCGATCGAAACCCGATGAGGTGGATTTCTTCAATTTACCTAATCCTTCAAGCCGCACTATGGCCCTGAGGTCAACTCAGCCTCTAACAGAAATGAGTACCAGGAATATTCTTGGAATATTCTTGGGGGTAAAGGGCGGCCGGCGGGTAAAGCTGACAACCTTGTCGCCATCTGTGAGCCGATTGTCTAGAAAATGTGGGAACCTCAACATCTCACAACCCTATGGACCTCCATGGCCTTTTACAAGGATAATTTTACTTTAGTTTTTTTTTACATTCTGGTAGGTAGTTACTAATATTTCAGGATAAACTTTTGTGCTCGTCTTCAGCAATCTCACACTGCATTGTTAATTTCGTTTTCCTTTTCATTTCCTTTCTTTTCCTTTCCTTTTTTCTCCGTAATAATCATGTTATACATATTTTGTCGTGGGTATTATCAGAAGTAGAAGATACACGAGCAATCTTACCCTTCAGATCCATTGATTGCGTTACGACAAATTCTGCACTAGCGTTTCCGTTTACATATTTTCACCTTTTCGCTGTAACAGTCATGTTTTCGTTTTGTCTTCAGATTTTTCCTATATGGTTTTATTCCGTCTCACATTACGCGACTGTCAACAGGAGAGTCTAACCTCAAACAACAGTACGTGTATGTTCGGAGATAATTTTTTGATGTGGTGTTGCGTCTCTTGACAGATTTTTTCCTCCAAATCGAGTTTGCTAGTATGTTGTAGTGCAGTGCGATGGTGACAGGAATACTTGGCGTGATCCCTGGTATACTAGTATTACTGAAAACAACTAGTTTGTTATCCAACGTACGAAACCAACACCCAGAAGCCTGTAATCGGACACACGAAGGTATGATATGAATCCTGTATATACTCATATGTGATAACAGATGCTAAGGTAAAACAAAAAACTAGATGTTACGAACCTGGTTTATAAACCCTTTAAAGCCCAGTGGTTACCATATTTATCACCTGCTTGGAAATAATAAATCTCTGTGTTCTGCCCACAGAGTTTATTTGTATGTTTCATACGGTTCCCACAATAAGCAGCGACTGTTTCCTTAAACAACATTATCCTTTTGACCTTCGTAGAGGAGAGGTAATGTGTTTCCTGTGAGGTGAAACTGAATTTTTACATATTATTTAGAATAAACTCAAAACACCCGATTTTTTCCCACATTTCATGAATTATCACCAACGTAAATATATGTGTACCGAAGTGAACAGAGAAGTTCATGGAGGTAGACCTAGGCACACTGGGGCTGTAGTGCTAAGGAAAAAAATAATATATGTGTTTATATGCAAGTATGCGTGTGTGTGCGTATATATAGGCATATATACTTTTCTCACATGTTATATAAAATTGTTCGCTACTCATCCAAAGTATGCAGTTGAATAAACCCTTGTGAGACAAGTATGTAAATGTTTTTCGAATAAGGCCACAGAGGATATAACGTTACTCTCCGTGTATTCAATGTCGAACTGGTGGCTACAACTCAGTTTATATTCCGAAGGTTCTGCGACCGGCCAATTCGATCATGTTTGTCGGTAATTTTCCTCTGCCCTAGGTCAAATGCTGGCCTGATATTCACATTCCACATTGCACTGCATGTTTCACATGCAGCTGTCCCAATGGTATCATCAGACTTTCGTCAGAATGTAGCCCTAAAGGTAAAAAAAAAGTGAATTTGTCCCAGTGCTTAACTAATTAAGCGCTACGCCATGAAGACGTATGGGGGAGTGGATGTATAGATCCAGGTTTTCTTGAACTCGGCACAAGTTGGAAGTGAATGGTCAGCTTTACCCCTGTGGAAAGAGTCTGCGGTACCCACTGGATAAGAAACTTAGTTCGTCTCAAGTCCGGTCTGGACGACGTGAAGAGGAGAAAATATTTGAACCTACCAGGACTCGAACTCCGACCCATCAGTCGTGAAGCCCGTAGTCAGTTGCCATACAGACTGATCTATTCAGGCTCATATAATGTAGCTCTTAATTTTTTTTTAATTCGCTTGGGCGGAGGGGAGTCCAACTGGGTCCACTTGTCATGGCGGCCACTGATTGGCCTATTGTAGCCTGTCCCGGGTAATTATGATGATGGAGAATTTGGTGGAATGAAGATTGGTAGGAGAAACAGAAGCACTCGAAGAAAACCCGCCCCACCACAAATCCCACTTGACCAGACCCGGGATCGAACCCGGGCCGCCGCAGTGGGAAGCCAGCGACTAAGCGCTATGGCGCGGTATAATGTAGCTCTTTCAAAGTTTAATAAAAATTTCACTCGAATTTAGCCCTTCAAAGGACTAAAAGGTTGTGATATTCTTTGGAAATCCAGTTAGAATTTCTGTTTTAAAAATACCAGAACTGAATGGCACTTTATGAATTCAGTTATAGAACACAGTGGTGATGTAAAAATGTTTCTTTCATTACAAATGGTCTTCCTAACATTGCGGTGTATGATGATTTCGTGTGTTATTTATCAGTGCCTTTCCAACTGCACTGAGTACTTGGTGTTATATGACATGGTAAGATATTATAAATAACAAGAAGTTCTGGGAAGAAGTAATCGCCTGTTTTACCTTTGATACGACACGGATCTTATAGAAAACGAAAAAGTGATTGGGGACAAACAGACAGCAAGGCGATATCATAAGCCGCATATTCCAAAAATTTTAGGTGGCGGATACGCAGACAAGTGAACAGACAGAAAGATGCACAAACAGGTGATGACATTAGCCTCCATTTATTTTGCTAAAATACGGAAGTATACTAATAAATAGGTAAATATAAGAAAGAGATTCCACACTATTGAATAGTAAATGCTGTTACTGCATGGTTACATAGAGAAAGGCCATGAAACACCAGTAAGGACAGTCTATAACCCAATCGAGATTTGAACTGGGTACCAGGAATTAATTAAATAATTTTCCTGGGAAGTAAAGCGCGGCCGAAGCGTAAGGCTGATAACCTTACCGCCATCTTTGAGCCGATTGTCTAGATAATGTGGGATCCTCAATGTCTCACAACCCTATGGGCCTTCATGGCCTGGTTCGATCCCGGGTCTTGTCAAGTGGGATTTGTGGTGGACAAAGTGGTGCAGGGGCGGGTTTTCTCCGAGTACTTCGGTTCCCCTGCCAATCTTCATTCCACCAAATTCTCCATAATCATAATCACCCGGGGCAGATACAATAGGCCAATCAGTGGCCGCCGTGCCGAGTGGACCCAGATGGACTCAACCCCTCACTATTCCTTGCTGTATAATACTTTAAGAATATGGGCCCCCTTTACGATGAATGTCTTTTTTTTTCCTCTTCGACATCCAGCGTTAGACGTCTTAAAATTTCTTAACATATATTGTTTTCAAAAGTGAGGTTTGTTACCCACACGCTCAGTGGCCAATTTGGATGCCCAGGCGCTACCTCTGCGAGTATTATGCCCCATTCAACTTTGTATCATGGACGACACTACCAAGAGATTACCCTTTCCCTAGCATGGCTTACCAAGTGATTAGGGCACACAAACCTGCCCACCACGTTAACATAGGAGCCCAGGGGTGGAAATGAACATAATTACTCTTACCATTCAGAAACACAAAGCGATGAATAGAGCATTACCATATGTGTACACCTTTCGAATCGTGTTTGATTTCGGCCTGTTAGGGTTTAATCGGACCTGGTGTCCAAAAGAGTCAGATGACGCATGCTACTGTGACGTAAGCATGTCCATTTGTTCCGGGTATTGAGTCTAGGATGCTTAACAGGAGTGCGCCACACTAACCCCCTAACATGTCGCACCACTCTACATATTTTCAGCTTGTTATGTGACGACTGACGTCACAACAGCAGGTGCGTCTAATGCTTGTCTCTGTATCCAGTGTGTTGAGTGTTATTTTTATATATGATGCTGGTGCGATAGCTTTCAATTTATTACGCTAAATACATCGACAGCTTGTCGTTGCTTGGCAGCTCGCTATGAGTGAATTGATCTGGGATCTCTGTCGGGAATCTAATTCGCAAGAACCAAACAAACGCATCTAAAACGAATATTGTCTAAGTAACAGCCTGTTAAAAAGACTAATCGCCTCGCAGCTACGGAGATTTCTAGGTTAATAACATATCTGTATACAGGGAGATTCTAAATTATTGTCGGGGTTTCCGTGGCCTATAAACTGAAACACCGACAATAACTTAAGAGCATCCTGTAGATTTTAAAAACCAAGCACCGATTTTGATGGTGTAGGGGTAATGTGTTAGCCTCGCATTTGTGAGGCGTACTTTCGAATATTGATCGGGAATGAGGCAATTCTGGCAGGTTTTTTATGTGTGTTCTCGAATATTCCAAGCAAATTCCTGGAAAGTACCTGTCTTGTGGCGACTTCTTAAGATAGTCCACAAAATACGTGTAAGACAATCAGCAGAAACCTGTATTTACCATATTTGTGCACATAGCCGATTTTTAAACACTGAAATCTTATATTCAAATAGCAGTGTGCTTTAGAGACATAGGCTAATACTGGTAAGAACGTGTGGTCTTGCAAAGAGTTTGCTGTAAATGCATGTGGAAATGTCATGTCCGTTCTTGTGTCTCACGTCCGAAACTACGCAACTGATTTGGCAATCAAATTTGACAATGAGAATATATGTTAAACGTTGTGGATCTCATTCTAGTATATCCCTAATTTATGTGGTTTTCATGAAGCCGACGATTTTTTGTTTTTGTCTTACAGATACCACCTAAGTTGGTACAGGAACCTTTCAAATACTGGGCTGGAAACTGACCACTTTTTTTATTCTACATGTAGTCGGTCACGGTGGCTGAGTGGTCTGATGCGTCTAACGCATGTACTGTCTTCCCTCACTCGAAAAGCCGGGATCGTGGGTTCGAATCCCACACAAGGCATTGAAATTTGTTATGTGTATGCGTTTATTCTGTTTGTGTTTCCGTGTGTTTAGGTTGAGGCCTTGTGACGGGCTGATCACCCGTCCAAGGAGTCCTACCGTCTGTAAAATGATCATGAAACTGAGAAATAAGCCCTATGCTCCAAAGTGGGAGCAAGAGGAAATAAAAAAATCTACATGTCTCATTTCCGGCCTTATATCACCACGAAACTTGGTCTAGCGATGAAATGGTAGACTTGTATCGGAAGTAAGCTCCGTCCGCATCTTCCCCTTACACCGGCTGTCCTGGTTAAGGTACTTCATTGCTTTCCCAATTTCCTCAAAGCAAATATCGGGAAGTACCTCGACTGGGTCACCATCAGTTACTTCCAAATACTTTTTAGTTCACCATTCATCAGTCATCCCGCAATTCGAAGCTATGTAACTCAACCCAGAGTCTTCCATATTTCTTCTGATGAGACCTCTTAATATTCTGACTAATGCCAACACCTTCCGTTTTCTTATTATCCTGATCTTTGTGAGTCCGAAGCTCTACGGAACGCCTATTAAACTGCTCCGTCTTTTCTCCATCTCTGCGTATAGAACAGCTGGAAAATCGCTGAATTTACTTTTGTGACAATTGATGCTTGAGAGCATTAATAACATTTGTTGACATATACATATTTTGGAATCTACACCCGTTGTTAAGCAACGACCGCGAAATTAAGAACTAGGCAACGGCCTGCAAACAGCAAGAGAAGGACTGTATATTCTGTACGAATCATGCCGAGATGTTATGAGCAGGTCAGGTAGTAAGGAGTTTTTTTTATTGCTAGTGAGGTGGGACTAAGTCCCTTGTACTGCGGCCACTTCTGGCCTATTGTACCAGCCACAGATGATAGGTGAGGGTGATTGTGGAGCAATTGGTTGAATGAAGATTGACAGGGGAAACCGAAGTACTCGGAGAAAATCTGCCCCAGCGCCACTTTGTCCACCACAAATCCAACTTGACCAGACCCGGGATCGAACCCGGGCCGTCGAGGTGGGAAGCCAGCGACTAACCGCTTGAGCTATGGCGCGGCCATTAGTAAGGAGTTAGTCGAGTGGTGTGCAGAGTTAGTGAAGAATTTCATGGTGAGTTAGTGAGTTTGGTTAGAGGACTGCTGGAGTTCAATCGTTGTGTGCGGTTGCTGTTAGAAGCTAGCAGCTAGGCACGAGGATCGTTCAGGAACTCAGAGGAATGGGAACTTCCTCCGTTGAAAGCCGCTATCAAGCGACAGCTTGTGGAAACTATAACAAACTGAGAACACTAGTCTGTGTGGTAGTGATTTGTGAAGTGTAATAATGTGTTGTATAAGTACGCATTAAATCCTATTACAAATCCATACCCCGCCTATAGTCACTAAATCACACGACTATAATTCTTTCTTAAAATCGAATAAAAACAATGGACACCTTGCATAAAGACTTAGCACGTGTTTTAAGAACTTTCAGAAGGCAATTCGCCAAATATTTGTCACAGCGAGTAATACTTGGAACGCAACTTCGACGAAAAAGCGATGCACTTTCTATGATCAACAATGCATTTTTCCTTAAGAGGTGCGCGTTTCCTGACAAGTAAACGCAGTGGATGCTCCGGAGTTGGAACGTTACGCACATTTTCCTTAACTTATTCTTTGTTGATTTCTTGCTTTTCCTTCTGTATTCTAATTTCCTCGAGTGTTTAATCCTTTTCAATTCACCAGTCACAAAGTTTTCCTACCATTCGAGGATGTATAGCATAAAAGGTTGAAAAGGCGTCGCTAAATAACCAGAAAATCAATCAATCAATAGTGAAAGCTTTATAAACAAAGATCTATCATTCAGGTTATACAGTGTCATCGGAATCAGATATGGTGATTATGAACAGGGACGGTATAAATCGTGACAATGAATTGTCGAGTTTGTGTGGCCTGTTTGTTACGTGTTGCTGCTAATCACGAATTCTGCTCCATTGCACCTTCCGTGTTATTGTACAACAAACGTACATGCAGGTTTAATCGCCATAGATACTACTGTGTGACCAATGGATGTCATGGGCAATCAGTGAGGTTTATCGCATGTGGATATCCAAAGTTTGTATGCATTCCGAAAAGCACCTGTTCATATCTGCACGCCTGTGCGTCTATTATCTTGTGACAGGGAACAGATCTAAACTACCTCACATTTTCTGCATTGTACGGAACAAGTTTGTTCTCATGGTAGTGTTTCTGACTTGTAATCTGGAGGTGCCAGGTTCGAAACTCAGCTGGAACATAGATTCCTGTGATTGAGGTTTTCATCTCTTTCCTCAGTCCCTCCCCCATGTAAATGTTGGGTTGTTCTTCAGTTTGGTCACTACCGGTCTCTTCCACATCCTTTTACTATCATGAAGATATCAGAAGACATTGTACTGGACTCTGATTTGCGACTTGCTAGGCGAGTAAGAGCGGTGAAGGGTTTAAAGGAAGGAATGTTTCATTGTATCGTATCTGTTGACAACTGATAACATTTCAGTGTGTATGTGCGAATTGTAGTATACTATATAAATAACAATGTTTGCGACTTACCATGTCCCTTTTGTTTAATTAGCTCTAAAACTATAATGCTTACGGAGAATGTGTTTTGAACATAAAAGTTATACTTCAATCTTCTGTACAAAGGTTTATCAAAATGTCTTCTCTCGGACGAATAATTAACAAAATGAGCGAGAAGAAGCTTGTACTCCTTAATATAAAGCCGTCGGTAAACATGCCCTAGCTAAAGTTGCTCGACGATTATACGTAACTTTCTCACTACCAAATTTCACGGAATCCCATCTCGCGTTTCTCAGTTTGTTCCATACGTACTTCAGGATGGACAGCCGGACTAAGCGAGATTTGTTAGCGAACAGTCCCAAGGCGACCACTGTCCTATTGCATAGTTTTCCAGCCCACAGATATTATATTGTTCCCTAGATATCTGATATTATATTTCTTTGTTCTTTTTAAATAATTTTATCAGATATCTCGTACTTAAATATAGCACGATACTGTGAGCTTCAACAGCTTACTGAAAGTCAGTTCACTTACCCTCACAATGGCTTTCCTAGGTGAAAATTAACATTGAAGTTCCCACCGCGGCGGCCCGGGTTCGATCCCGGGTGAGGTCAAGTGGAATTTATGGTGGACAAAGTGGCGCTGGGGCAAGTTTTCTCCGAGTACTTCGGTTTCCCCTGCCAATCTCCATTCCACCAATTACTCCACAATCATCCTCACCTATCATCTGGGGCTGGTACAATAGGCAAGAAATGGCCTCAGTACAAGGGACTTAGTCCCACCCCACTAGCAATAAAAAAAAATTAAGTTACTACTAAGCCTTAGCACCACGCCATGAATGCGTACAAGAAAAGGGAAGCGAAATTCCACAAACTATTAACTTTACATTGATGTTTGCTCACACCCACCATGCTACACCATCAACTGAGGTTGAGAGGGCAGCGGACGCGTTAGTCTTGACAGGGATAGAGACTTTGGTATCCAGTTCATAAGCAGATACTATACTGACTGAACTATCCTGGGTAAGATCGTTTCAACACTCTCCACTCATGTCCTTCTTGGTCTTTATAATGGTTGCCTCTGTAACTGTCCAGTTTATGGGAAGGTCAATTGATGTTTTGTGTATGGTTAGGGTTTTGTGAAATTCCTCACTTTCGCCTCACAATTTGGAATTTTCCCCCCTTGAGACATGCAGCAAGTGGCTTGGGTCAAGCTTGAAGCCAGCTGCCCTTTCGTAAATCAGTTAATTTAATGCGTAACAAGGCCGAGTTCTTTACAAATTCTAAACTTGACAGGGGGAGTCATAAATTTAGCAGCGTCGTTTCCTGCTAACCCAAAATCTCAGTTTGACAGCCACGCAGCAGGTGGCAAAGTTCACCCCTAAACTGTACACTAGTGGAGATTCGCTTTCCTAATTGGAGGAGAATGATAAGCAACCTGCCAGTCTGCCCGGTCCAGCCAATCATCGTCTGAAGTGGGAGGTCCTCTGCCCGAATTTTGGGTAACTAGGGCAAGTATTTACCATTCAGAGGGTGCTTGGCAAAGAGACTTTGAAAGTTACGTTCACCGGGGGTACACGTGTTCGGATCCCCGTAAACACACCCTGTGGTAACTATTAAGTGTGCGTCCCCAGAACAGTAAGTAAGCCTACCTCCACGAATCTGTGAAGTGTACCCCTACGGTACTGTTCTATTTAATTAGTGTAAATTTAATAAAGACTCCATAGAGTTAATTGGTGTTGTGGTGATTTCCCTACGCCTAAAGCCCCACTAATCACCCAAGTCGTGGCCTGTCAACACGCCCTGAGAGGAGTCTAATTGCTCTACCGGAGCTAGCAGAACCGAAGAAAAACGGTTACACCTCCCAAGATATCTACCTCATCATCAAAATTTTGCTGTGCATCAATTATATCCCTTATTTGAGATATATATCCAGCCCATAGGAGTATCCTTGTCTTTCATAACAATATTTCCTAGCCAATATAAGTCACCGAACTCTTCCTTGTATAGCATTTTATGTATAAAATTCAATGGAAAGTTCCGGACCTAATTTAGGCCAAGAGTATAGGATCAGTGAGTGAGCAAGTGTATGTGTTCATGCAATGATAATGAAGTTACGTCCTCCTTTATCGGCCAGGACGTTTTTATAGTAAGGCATAAAACAATACTTGGACTGTTGATGTTTTCATGCTTCCTGGGTTAAGGACGAACATTTTGGAGCAGGGGCATGAATGATTTACACTCGTGAAGGCTACAGCGCTCATACGTTATTAGGAACCAAGTCAGTTGCAAAGAAACCAGTCAACAATCGTAGAGACAAGTGTCCGTGTGATCAATAGTTTAGTTCATTTAAAAAAGTGACTCAAACGTAACAAGTCTGACGCCATTGGCTCCTTTTGTTTAGTTATCTCTTCGGAGAAAATGTCAAATATGTTTCATTTCTCTCTATGAATTTTATTCGGGACGTTTTTCCTCCGATAAATATTTTGGTGGTTGATATAAATTCTGCACTTGGATCTTTACTCCGTATGGATGGGGGCAGTGTTTCCAACATTTCAGAAGTACTTGCTGATCATTAATTCAGGATCGATGCGTGTAGCGTATGTCAGTGTGTTGCTGGTCCAACAGACCCGTTCGCGCTGGCGCTCGTTGCTGGCCAGTACGTGGACAGTGGACAGGAAAACTTATCAAAACGTCCCTTCTTAGAGCCCTGATTGCAGTCTACTTTCAGCTTGCTTCTTGCTGGTTACTCGCTTGGTGTATTTTTCGATCATAAAGGAAATCGCAGGTCCTTAAAGACAAAGAATATTTAACCGCCACATAATTCATTGCAACTATGATATCTATACAATGTTGCTTGCTGGACAATTTTCCTTTGAATATACCTACATACAGATAAAGTTAGGTATGTTTTCGCTCCTCGTAAGTTGGAGAGAGTTAGTGGGAACGCCGTTGAGTGCTCAACTTGATGGCTGTGTTATGGGAGCCATTTACAGGGGATACATGAGAGGCAAATAACTACAGGTAACGTCTTTAAGAATATAGTCGCCAATGGCGTCACATCAGTGGACACCACATCGATATGATGCATACTGTTTCCCGATAAACGGCTTTCTTTACCATTTGGTCTCACTACTAAACGTATATCCAGAGGAGGCAAACAAACCAGTTTATGGACAACTTTATATTTTCGATTCTACTGAAGCTACAACTTCCTGGGTGTTAAGGGGCGGCCTCAGCGTAAGGCTGACAACCTTACCGCCATTTGTGAGCCGATTGTCTAGAGAAAATGTGGGAACCTCGACGTCTCACAACCCCATCGGCCTTCACGGCTTGTTACAGGGATAGCTTTACTTTCTTTTTACCTTTACTCAAGCATCAACAAAACACTTGAAATCAAATTAAACCAGATTTGTATGGCCGAAGTAACAAGTGGTCAAGATGCAATAAATAACCCACCTGTTGAGTCACATAAACAAATGCATCTAATTGAATTAAATATATGAATAAAAATTGCATTCATATTGAATCGAATTTTACGCCGGGGATAAACACGAGATTTACCATTGTCATTACTCAATTTCGGGTTATCATTTTAACTTCCCAGCAATTTATGGAATCCGAAAGTTCATTGCCCTGTTCAAAAGAGCCCCCCACTGGTCCCCATCCTGAGCCAGATTGATCCAGTCCATACCGCCCCATCCTATCTCTCTAAGATCCATTTAAATATTATGAACCCACCAACGTCTTTTATTCCTTATTCTTCTCTTTCCTTCTGGGTTACCCACCAATATTTTATATGCATTCCTCTTCACACCATTCGTGCTACATGCTCTGTCCATCTTATGCTCCTTGGCTTTATTATTCTAATTATACTTGGAGAAAAGTAGAAATTATGAAACTCCTCTTTATGTAGTTTTCTCTAACCTCCCATCACTTCATCTCTCTTTGGTCCAAATATACTCAGAGCCCTATTCTCAAGCACCCTCAGTCTGTGTTCGTCCCTTAGTGCCAGAGACCAAGTTTAACCAAGAATGGTATTATTACATTACTCATATCCAGTTTCCTCTTAATTTCTTCCTGAATCAAATTTTGATTGTCGTTCCCAAATATCTGAAGTGTGCCACATTTTCAAAACATCTGTTGCCTATATTTATATCACAGTTTTTCCTTCCATTCTGGTTACGAGACAAGCAAACACATAAAAAAGTCAACATGGCAGGTGACGGATCACACCGGAAATTTGCTTTAAATTTTGCATGTCCTCAAATTTATACAGGCCTACGTGCCTGTCGTAAATAATTCTCATGGCAAAATAAACCGAAATTTAACACTGATAAACAGCACGCTGTTACACGACAACAACAGGAACAACATGGCAGTACACACGTTCGATTCACTGAAACATGTACAAGAAATTGAGTGAATGAATGCCATTATTTAGTGTAGATTGTAGCACAGGAGACACTGGGCAACTGTACGAGATGGCAGTGAATGTGAGAGAAAAGTAATGATAGAGAGACCATCTGATATTTCTTTCTCTAATTTTGTCACTGCTCTGAGTAACACTTGCATCGGATGAGGTGTCAGCTGCATACATTATGAATCTTCCTATCCGGGGTTCAGGTCGACGTCTCTGAGAGGTGTGTGCTCAGGAGGCGGGAGAACATTCCTAACATTTTGAGGTACACTCATTGCGCTGACAGATCCTCACCGTACTCATGCACAGGTATTCTGGAGTGACTGCTGAAAATGCCACAAAACTTAGGAGCAAATTTACCTTTCATAATTTCCCACGAAGATAATAGTTTTAGTTAAGCGCTGGCTTGCTAGTGACAGTTCTATACCTAGGCCTCTTTCCATGCTCGGTAAGGTCGAAACCTAAATTGATATCCCACCCCAGCCCCCACCATATAGAGCCCAGACACAGAATGCACCCCTACGCACCATGGAATATATATTAACCCCTCGTTTTTTTACTGAAAGACTAACCCAGGCACTCACGCGATATCGGCTGGGCTGTTGCAAGAAGTAAGTTTGAGGAAAGCAAAAAGGAATTATATCCATCAATCATTCTATTCATGGCTGTAGAATCAGAAAGTGATGTCCACAACGGTTGACCAACGACAGAGTGGAAACTCGTATAGAATGCCTCATCTCGGTTACTGTACGGAAAACGCACGTTAATGGCGAGAGTACCGAGAACCCTGTGAGTAGCGAAAATTGCAAGTTAAGAAATTTCTGTCTAATTTCATTGGTCATTTGCATTTCTCTCATTCTCCACCGAATTTATTTCTCTTCTTATTATTATTCTTCGGTGGATTAGGCTCTCTACTCTGTTCCCGTTCAGAATTGATTATAAAATTATGGATCTTACGGACAGTCGGTAGGACTCCTTGGACGGGGGATCAGGCCGTCGCAAAGCTTCTACATATTCAGGACAGCACATACACAGTACAAAAACAGAAACACATCCATGCCTCGAGTGGGATTCGAGCGCATGATCCTAGTGTTTGAGCGGGGGAAGATATTTCATGCCTTTGACTCGTGTCTACTGTGATTGTCCACTTATTTCTCAAGCAGTCTAAATTCCTGAGTTAAGTCTTCTGAGGTATTACGCCTTATAATTTGGTAGATAAGCACCAACGTTTCGGAGGAGGCTGGTATCTCCTTCTTCATAATAGATGATGGAGGCAAAAGGCTTCTTCGAAATATTGGTACAAATATACCAAATTGTACGACGTCACTGATCAAGTGGACTCAAGAGGTAACGTTCACGACGCATATGCAGGAAGTGCTCATTTGAGATCTCGGCCTCAACACCAATCATTCCGACTGACGTTTTCCGTGGTATTCCTCAGTCCCACCAAGCAAATGTCAGGCTATTATCTAAAACTACGACAGATTCTCTTCCAATTTCTTTCCAATTCATTACCCTCCGCTCATTCCACGTTAGATTCTTTGAGCTACAGAAATGGCCCTATTCTCACAACAGCAGGCAGAAATGGGTTCTTTACTGTCGCCTTTGCTCTGTATTTGTTTGTGGGTTTGTGTGTTTGTTTGTATTTGCTTGTTTGTTCCTTTGTTCTTTCGTTTTATTGATTGATTGATCGATCGATAAGTCGGTTGGGCGACTGGTTGTTTGATTGAATGCTCGGCTGATCAGATGGTCGGTCGATTGATTGATTGATTGATTGATTGATTGACTGAGGGTTGTATTGATTCACTGATTGATTGATTGAGTTCTAAAGCTAACTATCAGTTGCTGAATTTGTGTACAGATTGTTCGAAAATTCTTGAATCAGTTATATAATGCTGAATATTTAGTGCAGCGAATTCTGGCATGAGTTGCCTTTACCGTCCCAGAAATGCTAAAGAACCTTCTCATTAGTGTGAACTTCCGTTTGCAAGAGTGCTTCGACTTTCATGAACAATATTCCGAAGAGATCATTTAAACATGCTGCTGATTCCTGACATTTCGAACTGCCTGTAGACTGCAATGGTATAGGCGGATGATTGAGTGATGAAAGGGAAGAGATGCGTTCATAATCCCAATTCGTGCTATCAGATCTCTGCTGGGATTCGAGGACGGGAATTCCAAGTCCTATTCACACACGCTACCGCTGTTCATGTCCTGTCGATATATCCTTCATTTTATAAGTATTATGCATTCCTTGCGCAAAGCGTACGGATAAAAGAGGGGCATCCTATGTGAATGTGTCTAACAGCACGTTTCATTGCCTAAACAATGAAATGGATTTCTATTAATTTGGCCTCTGCCAGGAATTGTTGGATGAATTTGATTTTGGTATGAAGGACCGAAGTAATTCTTAACTTGCAATAGACTCAAATCAAATTGATAAATAATGTAGCCACATGTTTTGATTTCAAAGACTGTACAAACTGAATTTATTCTAATTGATATATAAAAATTCAGTTTGTACCACTGGTGTCCACTCACAGTTTTACCTTGTAAGACCTGATAACATGTGCTATCGAAAAATGTAGCTACTCGTATAACCGGCGAAAGATTTCAAGATGGTTTTGTGACTTTACAAGAAAATTTTATAGCTTACTCTAGAGGCAGAGGAGCTGTGAAGCGATTTGGGCTCCTGCTGTCCCCATACGCCAAATAGGAACCTGCAAAAATACACATAGTTGGACTCTTTGTCAGATAAAGTAAAAGTAAAGCTATCCCTGTACCATGCCGTGAAGGCCCATAGGGTTGTGAGACGTTGAGGGTCCCACACTCTCTAGACAATCGGCTCAGAGATGGCGGTAAGGTTGTCAGCCTTACGCGCCGGCCGCGCTTTAGTAGCTTAAATTTATTTATAGTTTTAGGGGTTCACCTTATCACAAATTCCGAAAATCCCTAAACTGAATACAAAATATTAATATTAAAAATAGCATAAACTATTCGCTTCATCTTCCTGTTCCTTACATTTGCTAAGTGAAATTTAAAAAAAAAACACCCCAAATTCTGTATGCATGACTTGTGCTCCCATCCCGTGCAAAATTCGGGCTATCTAACTGCCCACATGGGGCATACGTTAGCATAGCTAGTTGAGGCATTGTGTTACAAGCCGGAAGGTCGTGGGATCGATTCCCGATGAGATCATTAGGTCTTTTTCGGTTGGCCTAATCCTTTCAGCCGCAGTATGGCCCTGGGGTCTACTTCGCCTATAGCAGAAAAAAAGTACCAGGAATATTTCGGCGCTTAAGCCTGACAACTTCACCGCCATCTGTGAGACGTTTTTCTAGAAAATATTTGAGCCTCGACGTCTCACAGCCCTGTGGGTCTGCATGGTCTGTTACAGGAATAGCTTCACCTTTTTAACTGCCCACATCGCTATATTAATTTGTCTCTACAAAATATTTAAGTTCTTATTGGGTAACAGGAGGCTGTAATTCCGTCAAGTTTTATTCACCTTATGCTCAAACATTTTTCTGAGGGCCCTGTTTTCAGATTTTGTGTTTTCTCTCAAAGTGATATATAACGTTAAAATGGAGTGTTGAGGCCCTTGTGTTTCCGGAATTTTCTGGTTCGGATTCCAAACCCGAAGCTCTGTTATCCTGACAGATTTTCCTCGGTTTTCTTCAGAACCTACGGGCACACTATGGAAAAGCTCTTTAGGATATGTTGACACCTCTCTTCCATCGCCCTCCCGAACCACACTCATTTGATACTGCTATAACCTACGTACTTTGAACTGTCCTCGCTCGCTCAGACGCTGGGATCGTGCGTTCGAATCCCACCTAACGCATTTATGTTTGGTGTGTGTATGCGTTTATTCTGTGTTTGTGTTTTCTGTATTTATGAGGAGCTTCATAACTTGTACTCTTCTGCAAGTATAATTAAAATGATCAAGTCAAAGAGGATGAGGTGGGCAGGCCATGTAGCACGAATGGGTGAGACGATGAATGTGTATAGGATATTGGTGGGAAAGCCGGAAGGAAAGAGACCACTGGGAAGACCAAGGCGTAGGTGGGTGGACAATATTAAAGTGGATCTTAGAGAGATAGGATGGTATGGTATGGATTGGATTGATCTGGCTCAGGATATGGACCAGTGGGGGGCTCTTGTGAATATGGTAATGAACCTTCGGGTTCCATAAAATGCTGGGAAATTTTTGAGTAGCTGCAGAATTGGCGGCTCCAGAAGGGCTCAGCTCCATGAATGAGTGAGTAAGTGAGTAAGTAAGTAAGTAAGTAAGTAAGTTGTTCTGTATTTAGGTAGGAGGCCTTGTGACGGGCTGGTCACTCGTCCAAAGAGTCCTGCCATCTGTGAGAAAATGATTAAGAAACTGAATGCGAAGGCAGGGCCCTGAATGGGCTTAAAGCGCCCTTGATAAAAGATAACCTGAACATTTGAGAAAGAATTGTTAACTGAGGAACACCTTGCAACTCATATTAACAAACTACATTTTGCACCAATAACAATTAAATTATACTGAGATTAAAAGTTTGATCTGTTGTAAATTACGCGTTAGAAATTATTTTCTCCTTTTATTTCGAAAACATAAGCTATAAATTATATCTTATTCTGAAAATGTTCAGCGTTTGGATAGGAGTTTATACACCCGCGATTTTCTAGTAAACAAATACATTATTTAGGGAGATACATGATAAAAAATGTGTTGACAAACTGAAGGCAAACATCTGCTTGCGTCCAAGAGTTATTGATTTTGTTACTAAGTGTGATAATTCTTGCTTTCTTTATTAGCAAGTACTCAGCAGTACACCGCGTCACGTGGACGTTAATGACGGTTCCGTTATTATGACAAGATGATATTTTGGGATCCCTATAATTGATGATAGTTCCCTATCGATTCCGTGAAGGCTTCCACAGTTTTCAGTTTTGACAAATTGTAGATCGGCGTGACAGCCATCTAAGAACTTTTATGATTTTTATTGATGAGATTTAACTTTTTAAAGCTCGTCTTTTCATAATTCTAATAGAAGGCCTAGGCACCTAAATTCTTCCGCTCACTTTTTGTTTATTACTTTACTGTTTGTTTTTATCCGCTTATCATTTGTAGCGACATGAAGCCGACACAAACAGGACAATATGATCTGTACAATAGCAGAAGATTTGTTATAGGCCTGTAGTCCTATTACTGTTATTATTCAGGTGATATAAATTGCCTTGTTTTGCATTTTATTTGTATGTTGCGATTTAGTTTATTTACTTTCTTACTTTGTATTTCACCCTTGCGATGTTCAGCTTGCAATTTAATAAATAAAGAATTTATTTGAGTTATTATTATATTTGTATCTTGTCCCATCCCGAATATAAGGCCATTTCTGTGTTTAGTGTTTCCTCCAGTCGCTACCTCATTGCTACTAATGCAGTACTAATGCTGGCAACAAACCACAGTACCAACTTCTGGGACGGGTAGGAGCTCATAGTTGTTTCGGAGGAATATAAAGCCTCCAGCACCAGGTTCACAGATATGACATGTATGCAACGAGCAAGAAGGAAGAACAATATTCAGCAGTACGTTCCTACGAAATGTCATTGAAAGTCTACCGGAAAACACGACGTCACAGACAGATGTTACTCTTCAAGGTCAGAGCTGTGAGAACCTCGAATCCAACATGTCGTGGCGTATAGACCCGTTGTTAAGAGGTGACTCTGTAAATGACTCTGTCACGAAGCACCCGCAGCTTACGCCTGCGCAGTCACTTCCCACAATAGAAGAGGTAATGCAGGCGGTGTTTTGTTTAGGTCCTCTCCGAGACTGTATGACTTGACCGTGTTCTTTAGAGCGAGCGAGTGAGTGCAGTGCAGTTGAGGGTTCAGCTGTGGAGTGTTAACTAGCGGACAACGGAAGCAGAGGAATCTCCACTGCTACGATTAGTTATCAGGAAGCGTCTAGTGAAGACTGCAGAGATATAGCCGTTGTGGAGAGCTGTTACCAAGTAAGGACTAGTGGAAATATACTGAAAAGACTTAGTGTTGAGTGATTTGTAGTGTGGAAATAAGTAGTAGAGTAATAATTATTTCTAGTTACGACTTGTATGTGCTCAATAAATCTATTGACCAATCCAAATATCGCCTATAGTCTCTCGTAAACGTGATAGTCTAATGAACATAGCTACATATTTCTTTTCAGTTTGTAAGAAATAGAAATCCTTCCTAATTGAGTCTTGCGTATTTATGAAATGGACGAAATGTTTCTATGAATATGTTGCGAAGCCGACGGAGATTGTGCCAAACGTGTCAAGATACAGCAAGTTAACAATACATGTGACAAGGACACAACCCGGCCCGTCCTTAACCCTATATGCGAAAAACCAAAGATACTAATGACATCATTAATCTCGTGTAAGCACACGAATAAATGTTTGGCCGCTCAAAATGGTAGAGAGACTAAGTTTTTTGAATCGCACTGAACCGAAATTGAAAACCGACTGAAGGTACATTCATGTTCTGAGGTCACTATCATATTTCACGTTCCTCTCTTGGCACTGAGGTGCACAAGTACACAGGGCATTCTAATACAATGTGCGTATGAAGCAAAACGTATGATCTAAATTGAAGAGCTAATTTAAGAATAAGAATATTTAAGTACACGGGATCTGTAAAACCCTCGAAGGACATTAAATAACTTAATCGATAAATAATTTCTCTGGGATCCAAGTTAGCTCAGTCCGTATAGCAATGGGCTAAGGGTTGGAGAGCCGGGGTTCGATTCCCTGCAGGAGAAAGAGATTTTTTCTATTCCGCGGCATCCAGACCTGCTCTGGGGCACACAAAACCTCTTTTTTAATCGGTACCGGAGGCCATTTCCCCATAGATAAATCGGCTGGAGCGTGAAGCTCACCACTCACTTCCATCTAGGACCGAAGTCAATAATGGTGAAATTATGCCTTCTAGCCCCATACGCCTTCATGGAAGTGCTTGTGGCCTAATATATTTACGGTCCCGGCATTTTCGTGGAGAAACTTAGGAAAACCACGTAAACACTCATTCAGTCGATCGATATTCGAACCGAGCACTTTCCATTACGAATCTGGAACCTTACCGCTAAACCAGCCTACTCGGTCATTGACATATCATTAAAAAGTGCTTAAAGTAGATAGATCTAGGAGGGGGAAGTAACGGAGGCTGGGGAAAAGCCATGTGCTTAATGAGGAGCTTCGTAACTTGTTCACTGCGCTAAATATTATTAAAGAAATCTGCCGACGCGGATGAGAATCAGTATAAAAGCGAGACATGAGACACAAGCATATGTGCCAAATTTTAGTCTAGAAGCCTGAAGGGAGGATATCACTTTTGAGACCCAGGAATAGATGGACTTAACATAAAATTGGTTTTAAATAAATGTTAATTTGTAGACTGGATTTATTAGTGTCAGGATAACATCTAATGAGTGGCCACTGTGAAAATAATAATACATATTCTAGATCTGTGAAAAGAGTAGAATTGCTTGGCTAGATCAATACTTAGAAAGACATTGATCAATCAAATTACTTAAGTAATCTAGTAACCTATGAAACTAATTGTTCTGCACGGAATATAGATATATTCCTGGTGTAAGTGTGTCTGTCCTGGTTTTATTGATAAGTTGGAAAGCTGAATCTCCTGGAAAATTATTCTCCCATTACCGTAAAAAACAATAGAAATGTCTATATAAAATTATTTCAAGTAATTCAAAATAAACACCCAAAAATTATCACAGCTACAGCTTTAGGGGCTACATTTGTTGACCTGTAAGGAAACTACTTTAAATTAAGATCAATGCCATTTCATAGTATCTTACCGCCATCTGTGAGACATTTGTCTAGAGAAGATGCTGAAGCCTCGACGTCTCACAACCCCATGGACCTTCACGGCCTGTTACAGGGATAGCCATTTCATAGTCGTCAAATGAGAAGCATAAAGGAACTCGTCAAAAAAAAAATACAGATATTTCGTGTTGATTTCTTAATATGTGAGAATTTGAGCGAAAAGTAAACATGATTCCTACCTGCAGGGTCCAAATATCTAAAATTACTTCAAATTTTAGTCCATAAGCAGAAGTTTCTAGCTTGTCTGTCACATTGACTAACGTTTCTGTCGTTTGCCTTATTCGACTCGATGAATGACGGATAGTGTACTGCAGCAGGCGACGAGAGCCTCCTTCCAAATTCTCACCTGCACGCCACACCTAATCTTATCCCTCGTCTTTTCCATGCTTTATAACTGTTGCAGTTAAAATTGCGTCGTTAAGTATCGTACAAATCGAAATTGTTTGTTTTTAGGATGTGAGTATAGATGTTTCCGACATATTGAGGTAGCACAACCCAAAATGATGATAAATGTATACCAAATTGAACCCCGTCACTTTCCAGCTAACAGTACCCTCATACTTAGCCGTAAGAACCATAGATCTCCAAACTAAAAGTCACTATTTCAAATTTTCTGAAAATTTTCAGAAATAAAAATGAAAGAAGTAGATTCTGCAGTAACTCCGGGCACGTTATAGCAAACACTCCTTCGTCAACTTGTCTAATTGCAGAGTTCTTACACCAAGTTTGTGTTAAAAATTTGCTGTATATGACATGTATTTGATATAAGGGACTTTTCTGGATTTTATACACTTAAATCTTAGGGGGATTGGTTCTAATTAAAATCATATTATTTTTTAAAAACTAGAGTTAAAGTTTAGTATCGAACTCGGAACTTTTTTAATATTGGTTTAGTTCCTGAAGACGGGTTTAGAATTGAGTCTCGAAACATCATATGTATCAGAATACCTATAATGGATAATGTCCAGTATAACATTAGTGATGAATCAGCTGTTAAGCCTGTTTCTGAGTCGTGACGCATTGTAGTTTCGCGGACGGATACTGAAGTTGCAGAGGGATATATTGCCTATGTAATCGAGGCTGAAGTGTGTAGGTTCAGGAAAGGGCTCGGTTATACAGGATACTCAGAATGAGTGTGGTCATGAGACTCAAGCAGAAGGGGCAAAGGAAAAGAACCCGGAGCTAGCCAATGACAAGAAATGAACATGAGACAGCTTTTACAGGATGCGGCAAAGGAGCCTGAGGATTTTTAAAGTTAGTTATGGAGGTCTTTCGGGAAATTTTCCTGAGCACGCTATTTCACTGCGCGTCGTGCTTCCATGGCCTGTACGTTCGCCTGATCTCTCCGCCTGTGATTATCTCGTTTGAGGGTATCTCGAAATGAAATTGTACACCACTCGACCACGGACCATCGATGACCTGCAGCTTGCAATTCGGAAGCAAATTTCAGCGATATCCGAAAACATGGCGTGACGAGCACTGGGAAACCTAAGAGCGATGTTAGAAAAGTGCGTAATCAGTGATGAACAGCATCTCAGTGATATGCTGTTCAAAACGAAATGAACAGAGACGTAATGAAAAGTATGTGGAATAAAATGACATTCAATGCGCATTTGTCTTATAACAATAAATAAAATAAAATTCCTCTGCTTTATATACTTCAGAAAGACGTCAAGTTCCTTGGGCGTAGCCATGAGGCATTACGTTACGAGGCTCCAGAGTAGCTTGAAGGAGGAAAGCAGAATTGTATGAAAAATGGAAGCATTAGTTTGAAGAAAGCAGTCTTCTGGGATTTGGCACCGTGTATATGTGGTGTTAACCGACGTTTCGGAGGAACGTATCACCTCCATCTTCAGGGTAGAAGGAAGGATATAAAAATCATCCCAGAAGACTGCTTTCTTCATAGTCACCGCCGTGAAAACCTCAAATCTTACAAAGCATTAAATAGTTTGCTTATGCGTTCGGTTTTTTCTTTATTTTCTGTCATTTTGTACATATGTAAGATTTGAGGTTTTCACGGCGGTGACTATCAAGAAAACAGTCTTCTGGGATGTGACGCCTTATAGATATTGTATTAACCGACGTTTCGGAGGAACATATCGCCTCCACCTTCAAGGTAGAAGAAAAAAGAAGAAAATCCGCAAGCGAAGAACCGGCGTCTCGAGTCGTCGAATGTGTCGATGAGTAGCCTCCCCATAGAGGAACGCTATGTAATATTTGAGGCTTCTCTTCCTGCTCTGTACGGCTGGCTTTTCTCGATATTAGTCTATTTGCACCTACTCACGCCGGTTCTTCGCTTGCCGATTTTCTTCTTTTTCTTCTACTCTGAAGATGGAGGCGATAAGTTCCTCCGAAACGTCGGTTAACACAATATCTACACGGCGCCACATCCCAGAAGACTGCTCTCTTCGTTTTTTACATAGTCTGTAATTTAAAAACAATTGCTATTGCTTCTTAAAATTGAAGGAGTTGCGATAGCTCAATCGGTATAGCGACAGGCTACAAGCTGGTCAGCCAGGGCAAGGTTTGTCTCTTCTCCATAGAGCCCAGATCGGCTCTAGAACCCACGCCGCTTACTATTCATTTGGTACCAGGAGAAATTTCTCTGGGGGTGAAGCGGCCGGGTCATGAAGCTGAGCTATCACTTCCATTAGTGCTGAGGTCAAGAATGGTGGAGCTATACCTCCACTGCCCTAAATATCTTAGTATTATATTGCTTAATACATTAGGCACAGGGACAGATTTAACTATTTATCTGTTTGTTTATATATGTACGTTATATATCTCTATTACAAGAATTGAACTTTACCTTGGTGATAATCCAGTCATGTGATTGGTAATATCCAGTACCAAAAAACACTAAATGTTTATATTTTGAAAGGTCCATTTTTAAATAGCCATTCTCAAGGCAGTATTCATCTACACGGATATGAGAAAACTGCCATTGTTTATACGCACAGGCGAATTTTGAGTTTTATTGGTTTCATTTCTCTTCCTTTTATTATTATTTTTGCTCTGAAAAGGGAACGATTCGGGAAGTGTTTTTTGGTCGTGGTCAATATTGGCCGAACAAAAGGGGTCCCTAGGGCTAACCACTACAGGATGTACAAAAATAAAATATATGGAATTTCAATTACATTTCAACTTTGTTTACATTGTCACGCGTTCCTCTGACTATAGACGGTTTTGGATTGTTGACTGGATTTATTGCACACTTTTACAGCTAGTGACTACATCACATAGATCACCATCACATACACCCTACTGTCAGGTTGCTTGGTAACGGCTTCCAACAGAGGACGATCTTCTGCTTCCGGGATCACGTCCTTACTCAGATAGAAAGAAACTTAATTTGAAAATGAAACGTCATGGTTATGTCGCTGGCTGCACACGATATCAGCTTAGCGCACACCGGTGTGACGCTTTTTCCGAACACCCTACAATTTGGAGCATACACTCGCCAGTGCTCAGTTCCAGCATGATATATAGCTACCGGCCCCGGCCGTTATTCAAATCTTAACCGCACAGACTTTATTCCCTTCTACTCTCCGAGTCATAAAGACAAAGAATTCTCTCCTACTCCTTTTTTTAACCTTCGTGACGTTTTTATGGTTAGGGTATTCCTGTTTTCTATTCTCGTACGAATATTGATAAACTGTGTTTCTTTTCACGGTAAGAAAAGCATCCGGGCCTGAATATTACTGCTATTGTTACAAGAGAGAATTTTAAGGGCTGAGTGTTGAGGAAAGTGAGGGGACATTGCCTGCCCACAGGATTGTAAGCACCACGACATGAATATTACCTATACATTAATTTTCTGGTTCTTTTTGTGGGTTATTTAACAAAGATTTCAGTATCGAGACCATATACCAACGGATTTTCTTAGAGAATTTCTTTGTCACTGTCACGACTTTGTAGCGTGGTTTTGGAAGGGTTATAATTTCCGAGCATCCATGCATATAGTGAACAGATTTGATCAATGCTTTGCCACGCAACAGCTCTGTAAACACAACCCAACACACAACAATAGACGAGGCTGTGTTTTCTATGTCGTCCGCGCCGAGCAACGGTGGAACAAAGTGGTTATGCAACCCGTTTCTAAACAACGGCTCGGTAAACACACTTCCGCGTAAGCCGTGACGTTATCTACAATAGAGACAGTGTTTTCCGTGGGGTATGTGCAGAATGCTTATAAGAGAAGTGAATTCAGTGACAAAGTAGTTCAGAGGGGCAATTACGAGTCAGCCGTAAGCCGGAGGAATGGATCCAGAAGAATTTTTAGTTCCGATGTTCTAGACTGATTGAAAAGAATACTTCATAGTGATTTTAAATGACAGTTTCTGTGTTGAGATACGTTGCCAGGATACGACTATTGATCACAGAATCCTAGTGCGTGTGCAACGGTGAACTGGTGTGTAAATCGGCGATAGTGTTGTATTTAAGTGTGATTAAAAGAGAGTGTAACCAAGGTGCTAATAAATCCAACCATCCGAACTAGAACAAGTTATTTTCGTCACGCGTACGTTACAATATTATGGACTTGCCCTATAACCACAGAACCAGTCGATCTAAACGAGGATGAGAAAAGAATGAACAGGGGCAGTGGGGTTTAAGTCCGCCAGCTCTTCTGCCCTTCCTTTGCCGAAAATCCTCCCTCCATCAAAGTGCAGTGCATTGTAAACAGCATTCTCTCACATCTGAGTGAGCATTTATGTTCTAATCAAGGTAAATCGGTGACAACATATAAGCCCCACATCATGAAGTAGTATGGGGAGTGGAGGTATAAATCCACCTTTCTTGACCTCGGCACCAGAGGAATGTGAATGATTAACTTCACGCCCAGGCCGCCTTATGCCAAGGAAAGCGCCACCGGTGCCCACTGGAGAGGAGGCTGTGTGGACCCCAGAGTCGGTCTAAAAAGAAAGAAAGAAAGTAAAGCTATCCCTGTAACAGGCATTGGAGGCCCGTAGAGTTATGAGATGTTGAGGGTCCCACATTTTCTAGACAATCGGCTCATAGATGGCGGCAAGGTTGTCAGCCCTATGCGCCGGCCGCCCTTTACCCCCAAGAATATTCCAAGAATATTCCTGGTACTCATTTCTGTTAGGGGCTCAGTCGACCCTAGGACCATAGTGCGGCTGAAAGGATTAGGTCAACCTTAGTGGATAGAGGGTGTGGTGTCGTCAGTGCAACGGATCCCCAGGGCCGTTAATCTCAGTTTTCTAGACCGAAGCCGCTATTTCCTTGAAATAGCTCCTCAATGATCCTCACGAGGCTGAGTGGACCCCGTTCCAGACCCACCACTTCGAAGAAATTCTGGTAGGGTCGGGAATCGAACCCGGGACATCTGGACCTGTAGCCAGGAACTCTGACCACCACACCATAGAGGCGGTCCAGCTTATAAATGGTTAGACAAAATTCATTCTCGTTTTCGATATCATTACCCCCTTCCCATTTCGCTGTTAGAATGTGAATTTTTGAGTACTGGAATCTTTCGGTAGAATTTCCCGGGCTGATGAAGCGTGTATGAACAGATTGAATCGAAATGTTTTACTGCAATTAAATTTCCTCAGTGGTCACTTTGTAATTAGTGCTAACGTTGATGTATGATCTATAGGTATAAACGTTTTCTCTTCGGTTCATCAGCGAAACCCATTGAGTCACTTAATGGACTGAAACCACAGAAGCATTGCCACAAGTCACGTACATCTGTTTAACCTGTCACCGCTTTCCTTTACTGAATACACAGTACAAGTACAGATAGCTCAGTCGGTATAAAGACTAGGCTATGTGGTCGACGAACGAGGAATGAGGATTCGATTCCTGGCAGGGGCAAGTTTCCTCAACGTCCACACCCGCTCTGGGGTCCACCCACCCTCCTATACAATGGATATAAATAAAAGGGTAAAGTTGTCCCTGTGATTAACTAATTAAACAATACGCCATTAAGGCGTATGGGGGAGTGGATGTATAGATCCACATTCTCTTGACCTCGGCACTGGTTTCTGTTTGCGGTCAGCTTCACGCCTCGGCCGCTTGATTTCCGGGAAAGAACCCCTGGTAAACATTGGATAGGATGTTAGTTGTACCTCAGAGCCCGTCTGGACGACGTGGAGAAGAGAAAACTCTTGATCCTACCGGGACTTGAACTCCGACCCCTCCGTCGTCCAGCCTGTAGTCAGTCGCTATAGCGACCAATACGGACTATGATACCCTGACTCCCCCTGTGCAATGGGCTTTTTTTTTCATTGGTGTCACAGCCCTCTTTTGGGCTTAGGCCCACCTTCATGAAACTCTCCGTTTCACTTCGGTTTTACTAGATCTTAGACATGCGGTAGGACTCCTTGGGCGGGTGATCAGCTCGTCGCAAGGCCTCTACCTGTACACAAACACAGAAAAACGCACACAAACATCCATGCCCTGAGTGGGATTCGAACCCACGATCCCGGGTTCTGAGAGAGCGAAGACAGTGCATGCCTTAGACCGCTCGGCTACCGTGACAGGCTATGCAATGGGTACCGGATGATAATTTCTCTGGGCAACGCGGCAGGTGCTTGATGCCAAGCACTCACTCCATCTAGTTTCAAGGTTAAGAATGACAGAGCTATACCTCCATTTCCCCATTCGTCTTCACGACATGATATTGAATTTATTACATGCAGGGGGGAATTTTACTATTTATATACATAAGTCACAATATCTGCCCCTTTCTCCGTTTGTTCAATTTTGAAAAGAAAACTCAAAAATTGTTCATTTCGCTGTTATATTCTGAGTTCGAGTGCGCGTCGGTCCCCTCCTCTAGAAGAAAAGCGTATGACCGTTAATACGATGAGTTATGGCTGATTTTCTTCAGTCCCTCAAATCAATTTCTGGATAGCAAATTTAAACAGGCCACGGCCGCTTCTTCTCCATCGCTTATAATTCGGTATTAATTGGCCCATGCCACCATTGGACGGTATATAGCCGGTGACACTGAGAGCAGTCGGGAGAACTCCTTCGACGGAGGATCAGCCCGTCGTAAGGCTGCAACGTGAACACAGGACAGCACGAACACAGAATTAACGCAAACAAATATGCATGCCTCGAGCAGGATTCGAAACCTTGACCTTAATCTCTGTCCCAAGGATACTGTGCATTAGCACCATAGTGACAAGATAACTTGTAGGCTGATCAAGAAATGCCGTATCGGTATGGAAATCCAGTTTTCATGACCACCTTCACTATCGCACCCTATTTACTGCTCACACTGAAAGGGTGCAGAGCCAATATTTTACTTTTTTTTTTGTTGTTGTTGTTGAAAGCTTTTAAAATGGCAGTAAAATCCGATTTCGTATTTTACCTTTATTTCAACTACGGTGGAAAATTTCGCATTTAAAAATCTGTTAACAGGATTTCGTGGCTGGAGAAGAAGCGGTGTGGTTTGTCTGAGTAAACTCTGTATTCTTGCAGTGTCAGAAAGAAGAGAGAACGTTGGTTTGTCTCTCTCTCTCTTTGTCTTTAGAAAGTGCTCCGAAAAGAAAGGGTGAGAGGAGGAATGTGGTGCACTCCAAATTCAGATTCTTGAAGGGCGAGAACCACTGGGGGGGACACCGATCGAAAAAGCGAAATCCGATTCCTCCGGCCTCTCGTCTGTTTTGTGATGACAGCCCGACGCCTCACACAAAGAAGCGTCAAATGCTGCGTATGCTACGCCTCAAAGATAAGTTCAAGTCTAATACCTTTCCATTTTGCAACCACCAAAATACAAAATCACACCGACATGACTTCTGCTCTCTTTGTAACTGTTGCTGCAATGTGCAGTGAATGTAAAATACAAATATGGAAACGTTATGGGGCATCTTGTTCATTGTCAGAATATGAATATGAAGAAGTTACAAAACACACTATGAAAACGCAGGGTGATTCGAAGTCTGATCGTAAGAGATCGGAAATTCTACATCGATAGGCCCACTACAACATTATCACACACGGGCAGAGTTATGGCAAATCGATTAACAAATATATTCAGGGATATTCCTTCAAAGTGATTCAATCACACCACACTAATTTCACTGCCTGTTCCCTGTTACCAGCAGAGTGACTGGCAACTTGTCAAGAAGGATTCAGCTGCATGGACTTAGTTATTTGGTTATTTACTTATGGCCGTACCGTAGCTCAGACAGTTAGTCGCTAGCTTCCCACGGCGGCGGCCCGGGTTAGAGCCCAGGTGAAGTCATATGATATTTGTGGTGGACAAAGTGGCATTGGGGCATGTTTTCTCCAAGTACTTCGGTTTCCCCTGCCAATTCTCATTCCACTGACTGCTTCACATTCATCATCATCATCATCATCATCATCATCTATAAGTAGGGGATGGTACAGTAGGCCAATTTGTGGCCGACGTACCAAGTGGACTCAGTCTCATCCCTCTCCAAGAACTATTTAATTAGCTAGTTAGTTATCCCTCACAACCTTACTGCAGGTACAGTCCCTGGGAGTCTTCATAGTGGAGGGGCGCGTGAAGAGGTTATCGCCGTAACAAGCTAGAGGAAATGCCCTAGATAAAGTGGAACTACAACCATCTCAAAAGAACACACACAAGATAGGTTCAATCAGGAAGTTAAGTACGTGCCTATTATATCCGAGATGCATTTAAAATTGCAGCTTGTAAAGCAGCGTGAAGAACATCCACTCTTAGAAGCCGTTGCCAGGAAACGTCTAGTGAAGACACTGCAGGCTGCAGAAAACTTAGCGTGTGCTGATTAGTGAAGTGTGGAAATAAACGATACTCTTGTAGTTATTTATAATTAAGTGGTCAAGAAATGGAGTCATAAATGAAAACCCCGTCTGTAGTCACTTATACACGTGACAATATATACGACGATCTAGGAGTTGATTTTATTACCGCCTTCATATTTGTATGTTCTATTCCGACTGTTTACACCGTAAGTCGTAAGCATAAATAACTATCGAAACGTCGTTTGGAATATACCACTTTACCAGAAAGTGGGCAATGTACAGCATAATTGTGATATACTGTCACGAACCACAGGAGAATCACCATATGTATAGTTTCTGACGAACAAAATATTCCCAGACAAAAGGAAATAGAATTTCACAAAAATGTTATGGTCAACACGTAAAGTAAAAGCAACATTGGGAGACCAAAGTGTTAATGGAGGATGGGTATAATATTTCAAGAGGTCATTGGAAGCGTAATGTTGAGTTCCGGATTCAGGTGGCTGCGGATATAGTTCAGGGCTATGATAAAATGTCTTGCATGGCATTTCCATTCGAGCAGAGTAACTATCGACATTTGGTGTCAGACTGTACCGTTAAGTCACTTATGAATTTTCTTACATATTCGAATTTCCTTTCATTGGGTAATGGTTCGGTATAACTTTATTTTGCAGCACTGGCGCAAAACAACGTTGTCTCATATTTCCTTTCGGATATACATCATATACAGACACTGATACTGAAAACGACAGGTATGTGATTGGTTCCAGAAGTTGAGCTCTGTAGTTCCGCAGGTAAATCGATATCTATCCATTCTCTGTTTTTAAATGATTCTTCAGCTGCTGTGTTCATGTCGTTGCCCCCTGGTTAACACTCAACAGCTGAACTGCCAACTTAATTAGAGTCCAACTCTTCTTAGCCTCCCTTGCAGAACTCAGTTATCAACTAATTGCGTCGCCCCAATTGTCTTCCTTATAACTCCTTTGCACGGACCGAGTAGAAAACACCGTTTCCAACGCAATGTCTCTATTATTGCGTCTATATTCGTTAACGCTGGAACGTGTTTACCGATCCGTTGTCTAGAAAAGGGTTGCATAACATCGTTGTTTATGCGCCTAGGTCGTCATTGCATACGAAGGGCTGTACACGCTACAATACTGTCAATGCGTCTCATTCTAAAGGAGAAAACGTATATTAAACATGAAAAGTAAGTAATGTCCTTTGGGAAGGAACATCGTGTAGTCCGGTAGAAATCCACCGAAGTTTCGGAGGAATATACAGGATCCATCTTCAGGGTCTAAGAATATGATAAGGGGTGTTCCTCCGAAATTTCGAGCAACTTCTAACGACCTAAAGGTACTACATCCTGGAAGATATTACCTTTCATAGTTACCCCAGCGACAAAGCGGCCTCCGTAGTCTAGAGGTAACGTTCCCACCTCATGACTCGTAGTACGCGAGTTCAAACCCGGCGGAGGTCGTCGAATTTCTAAGGGCGGAAAAATTCAGGGAACAAGTCCTCCGGGAGGGACTTTAAGCCGTGGGTCCCGTGTCGTAGCTTTACGGCACGTAAAAGAACCTCATATCTCCAAAGGAGATCACTGAGCCAAATTCCAGGACGTTTCCCGCCCAACAATAGTCTCTAAGGTCTCTGAGAGATGGGAGAAGCATTATAGACACCGCTAAGCAAGTGGCCGAACTCGCTTGCTCGGCGGGACTGTTGGTACGCACCATTTATCGGTAGGGTATAAAGACTGGTAGAATATCATAGAGGGAAGCACAATGGACCAATACTGGTCTAAGTCCAGGGGGAAGTCCACCCTCTCCAATAACTAACTAATTAACTATCCACCCCAGTGACAACCTGAAATGCAACATACGTTGAGGATGTCTTAGAAGACATTTTTGACCTAAGAGGGTTGTATTTAATGGAAGGAAGATAAAGTAAAGTGACCAGTCACAGTGGCCGCACGGTCTAAGGAATGAACTTCGCCCGCTTGGAGGCTGGGATCACTGGTTCGAATCTCACTCAGGTCATGGTTTATTCTGTGTATGTGTATGCGTTTATTCTGTGTTTGTGTTATCCTGTGTTTAGGTAGAAGCCTTGCGACAGGCTGATCACTCGTCCAAGCAGTCCTACAGTCTGTGAAAAATGATTACGGAACTTAATAAAAGATGAGGTAAAGGTGTCGCTGTGCTTAACTAATTAATTAAGCACCCCGCCAAGACAATGTATAGGGGAATGGGTTGCAGCTCCACCATTTTTTACTTTGGGGCTAGATGGAGCTAAATGCTCACCTTCACGACTCATCCACTTTACCCCCGTGGAAAGAAGCCTCGATGCCCGATAGACAGGGAAATTGGCGCGTTCCGGAGCCGATTGGGATACTATTGAGTAGAGAAAGATCTCTTGCCTCTACCGGGAATCGAACCCTGGTAAGTCTCTACCGACTCTGCTATGTAGAGAAGATTACACAATGAGGAATTCAATGATTTATGAACCAATCACAGTGGCCGCGCCGTGTAAGGCATGAACTGTCTTCGTTCCCTCGAAGGCTAGAATTGTGGGTTCGAATCCCACTCAGGGCATGGATGTTTGTATGTGCGTTAATTCGTTTTCGTTGTCCTGTGTGTAGATAGAGACCTTGCGACGGGCTGATCACTCCTCCAAATTGCCCTATCGTCTGTGTATAAAAAATCACTAAACTGAAGAATAGGCCAGGGCCCAAAAAAAGGGCTGTAGAACCATTCATGTATGAACGAATGAAGTCATGTGTGTTCTTCGTGCCAGTAGTATTACGGAAATCATATGAAGCATTACGTGATAGCGGGGGGGGATATAGCCAACAATGGGAAAAAGACAAATGGATACAATTTTTAATCGCAAAATATGAGGTGAATGTAAAAATTGAGGGTCCTAGGAGGATAACATTCGGATGGATCTTAAAGAAATGGGGTCAGTTTTTAATACAGTAATGGGTTCTTGTCAACACAGTAATGAATCTCAAGGTTCTATTAAAATACAGAGTTTATTGACTGTGAAATATCTCAAGCAGGAGTCTGCCCTTTGGAAATAGCTACTTGGTTATTTGCGAGTGTCTTTGTAAGAGTGAGTGTTGAGCTGAGTGTGTGTGTGTGTGATGCATGCCATGTCTGTGATTCTTAATTTAAATATGTTACCTTGCCTGACAGAAGAACTTACTGAAAACGTGACAAGAAAAATCTCATAACTTATTTCAGACCTATTTTCCTAACTTACATATTTTTCAGTCGTCTGTAATTTTGTTATTATTCTACATATATTATATTCTGAATACTCCAGTTTCTTGTCTTAAATAGTGTCACGTGTATGGGTAACTATAGGCGTGTTCCGATTGGTAATTCTATTTACTAGTATTAACAACCTTAGTTACCATACTACCAATGTTTACACAATTTACAATCACTCCACACTAATTTCTTCAATCTATCTGCACTAGTCTTCACAGATTTATAACACGAGAACTATAATAGTCTCATTGAATTACACATTCCAAATATTACACATAAATAAATTCTTCAGATCACACGTTAAATCTTCACAGGCTTACTTTTTGTACTCTTCTGTACTCCTAATTCCTATTTGATCTGAACTTATGGTACAGCTCACGGGTCTCGTTATATAGCAGGGGAACGGACATGAACCTGCAGTAAACACATATAACGTGATCGCTATCCAGCCAGTCTATTAGCGCGTCGGTCGGGTCTACAGAAGACACAGCTTCCTCTATTGTTGCGTGTTAGACCTGTTTACAGAGCTGTTGTCTGGCAACGCGTCTACGAAATCCCTTACAATAGATTTATTCTGTATCTATTCTGTGTTTGGCTTATAATCTGTAAAATTATTTTTATGTAAGGTAAAGTTATCCTACGCCGTAAAGACGTATGATGTAGTGGAGATACGGTATCAATCTCGCTGTGACTGATATTACAGATTAAAATATTGTATTGTTTTCTTTGTGAAATAGAAGGAAAATAAATATTCTTACTTGAGAGCTGGGGCAGCTCAGTCGATGTAGAAATTTACCTGCAGGTTGGATAACCTAGATAAGGGTTCGAATCCAGGCAAGGCCAAAATAATTTTCTCTGCTTTATAACGTCAATTTTGTTCCTGGGGCTCATCCAAATTTCTATAAAATGGGTATCGAGGGTATCGAGGGTATCGAGATGTAATTCCAATCTCTCATACGTCTTCAGGGCGTAGTGCTTCATTAAACACTGGGAACATTTACCTGTATAATAGGTCTGAAACTTCTGTATATGGCTTTACCTTTATGGACTGTGACATTGAAAGAAGCATTAACTCCTACAAAAAGAGTCTGTTCCTTGAATAGCCGTTCTTTAACCACTCAGTAATGAAACGGGTTTGAATATGAAATATATCCATTAAATGTTCAAGGTGATTATTGATAATATGAGTAGATCTATAGAAAAGTGTTTTCATATTACGTGTTGGGATTATAGACTCATTTACATATGAATTCTAGATCGTGAGCTGTAAACTGAAGCAGCAATATTCTTTAATGCTGTTGTCATAGAGGACCTGGAACAATTATGCAGGTTATTCAAAGTTTCGAAGATAAATTCGAGGTTATTGAGGCAATTTTCGGACGTGATTTTAAGCCCAATATATGCTTTATGGCATTTCATATAATGAGCCATAATATAGACGCAGAATAATGTGTTTTAATATTTCAGAACACTAAAATCGAAGGTACGATGAGCTGAGATAATTCAAAGAGAAGGGTAAAGAGAAAATTAATAATGGTGATATATTTATTATAATTAGGGCCATAAATTATCTTGCATGCGAAAGCCTCTATTGGCATCTTCTGTAACAGGAACGTTAAACAATCAGATAATATGAAATAATTTATTAATTCATTAATTAGATACATCGCTTAGTTTCATTAATACCATAAGTATCTACTTAACTCTCTATTTAATTTTAATGTTTTGATAATCTGATTCGTTATCTGACGACGCGATTTCATCTATAGAGGTTTTATATCGCGAAATAAAACGAAGAAGGTTGTAAATTTTGTATTGATAAGGGTGTGTGTGTGAAGAAGGGAACATCATCTGTTTCATTGTTACAATCTCTGAACTTGTCTGACGAGGTTGGTGAAGAAAAAACATGTTTATCAGACTAACCATTAACCCAGTCAAGATATGAGCCAAGGTGTCTTCAGAATAAATCCTTTAGATTTGCTCCCCCCCCCCAAAAAAGAAAAATCTTGCTCGTTACTTTACTAGTTAATTTGTTAACCGTTCATATAATAGTAAATATGATTATTGGAAATGTTGAAAAAAGAACAGTCTTCCTTTAATAATATTGTTTGTTTCTGATAGCGTATAACTTCAATTTAGTCTGTATTTTTAAATGATCTGTTGAGATAGAATTAATTACAAATATATAATTTTTCTTTGTCTCTATGGTCTAGTGTCCCCCTCGTTGATGTCTCCACCTTATCGTGGTGAGGGGGTTCGAGTATGCCAAGGACCCTGAGAGCTATACGAGCGGTAGCGTAGCTACTGGCAGGGCCTCCCTTGCTGGACAGGTCAAAGGGTAGGCATCAGACGAAGAGAGACACCAAAAACTGATGCCGGAAGCAGCGTCATCAGCAGCGACTTGAAGCACAGAGCAAATGATGCTCGAGACGGTTCAAGTTCGTACAACAGGCGTGACCAGAGTGGTTTGAACGGCTGCTGTACTGCGATGTGGAAAGCAAATGGAAAAACTACCACGTTATCACTTTTCCTGGATAGTCTCTTTCCAAAAACAGAAGATCGTATTAAGTGAAGGAACTGTTTTGGAAGAGACTGTGGACCTGTCGTCTGACAGATTACTGATGGATGGATGGATGGTCTAGTGGTCAGAGTTCCTGGCTACAGCTCCAAAGGTCCCGGGTTCGATTCCCGGCGCTATAAGATTTTCTGAGAAGTAGTTGGTCTGGAACGGGGTGCACTCAGCCTTGTGAGAATAATTGAGGAGCTTTTTCAAGGAAATGGCGGCTCCGGTCTAGAAAACTGAGATTAACGACCGTGGGAATCCCTTGCGCTAACCACGTGACAGCCATTATCCACTAAAGTTGACACCAGAAGGAAACAGACGAACTAATTGTACTAGACAGCTCTAGAATACAATTTCTACATACGTGTAAATGTAAAGTTGTCTCTTTGCTCCACGAATTAAGCACTACTCCATGAAGGCGTATGGGGGAGTGAATGTATAGATCCACATTTTCTTGACCTTGGTACTAGATAGAGGTGAATGGTCAGTTTCACGCTTCAGTTACTTTACTTCAGGGGAAAGAGCCCCAGGCAACCGCTGGATAAAAGGTTTGGTGGACCCCAGTGCCGGTCTGGACGATTTAGAGAAGAGAAATTTCTTGACCCAACCGGCCCTCCTGGCAAAGTATTTATAAAAGTCTCACTGTCGCTTCAAATTACACAGAAAACACCGCTCTACCATTGTTGTTTATTTGTTCGTTGAATCCGTAATATGTTTACCGAGTCGTTGCCTAGCAGCGAACGTCTATTCTGACTTCACTATTCTGGTAGTCCAGAGGAGCTATTATCAAATGTGGACACTAGTAAATTTTTGTGGCCTTTAAGTAATGTTTTTATTGAGAAACTTTTCCCAGTATTTATAAAAGGTTTCTTTGTAAATTCTCTAAATTTATTGACTGCTGTCACATGGTAATTGTGGATCTGTGTTCAGCGGCCGAAACCCATCACCATCACTTCTCAAATCAAGAATCGCAGCAAACGTACAGCCGGGAAATTTCGGTAAGAAGTGGAAGAACGTCCAGGGAACACATTCACAGTGAACTGCGGTAAATGACTGTAACAATTCATGAAATTGTAAATGTATAAGTCTTTTTTGCTTGATCTATTCTGCATTTAAAAAAAGTTATATGTATTAACTTATGTGGTCACGGGAAATTTTCCTTCAGAACCGCTGATCTACTCCCTTTTTTTCTCTTTCTGTTGCTGTAATACTATAATTATTAGAATCTTCAATAAATGTTACGAACTAGATCTATTGTTTTTCCTCTCTCTCTCCCGCTTCGGAGCACAGGGCTAATTTCTCAGGTTCATGATCATTTTTACAGAGGGTAGGACTCTTTGGACGAGTTATCAGTCCGTCGCAAGGCCTCTTCCTAAACACAGGACAACACAAACACATACACATACCAAACATCCATGCCTTATGATGGATTCGAACCCACGATCCCGGCTTCCGAGCGAGCGAAGACAGTACATGCCTTAGACCGCTCGGCTATCGTGACCGGCAACTAGAGCTATTACTCTTCAAATAAATCATAAATGATAGAATATATAATTTAATTTCCAAATTAGTATGGATTTATTTAGCCTCCCGTGTAGTTCAGTAGCGCTCTTGATATGTTGAACTGCCTGTAGTTCCCTATACGAAAAGCGAAATGAGCAGCTGCTTTTATAACCTACGAAACTTAAATGAAAAGTGCTGGCTTGTATTTAGTGTTCATTTTTTTTTTGCCCATTTTATTGCAAAATGCTTTGAAAGCTCGGCTCAATCAAGCAAAGATTTTTTTTTAAATTCAACAGAGGTACAGAAAAACATGTCTGCCTAATTAAGCTACCAAAAAAGTTTTAGAGCATAAAATAATGTATGTGAAATGCACCAAAATTCATGAAATGTTCTGTCTTCGGGATTGTAATGCCACTTAATCCAGTGTGAAAGTTAACCGACTTTCGAAGGAACACTTCACCTCCATCTTCAGAGTGTAAGAGTAAGCCAAGCAGGAAACCATCATGATTCAGGCTGGAATCGAAGCTTAGTTTGGTTTGCTGTTCGACCCTTAAATAGAAAGGCGATATATTTCTCCGAGAAGTCACTTGATTTTAAGCTGACTACAGCACGTTATATTTCAGAAGGTAGAACCCTTCATAACCATTGCTGTGAGAATCTCAAATTTCACATGCTTCAATCGGAGTCAGAGTCAGAGTTACTTTGCGACTGGCAGTTTACCGCCAATCAGTTCGTCTTGGTACCAACCCCCTTGAGACTCACGGCCAGACTTTTTTTAATTGAACATTTGCGGTCATAGCCCTTATGTAACATCCTCTCAGACAAGAGGACGGGTCTGACGTTTACAATTGCTGCTAGCCCTCGCCATCGAAGTCATTCTCAGGTCCGAATCCCGGGGGACTCATGACCACATTTTACTGTGGAACAGTACATTTTACCCAGGAACAGGGTGGCCCAGTTGCACCCCCAGACACTGTGTTCCTTTTTCGTCGCCTCCTACGACTCGCAGGGCTACGGTGGAGGTATTCGACCATGCCTCCACGCCGGTTTTCACATGCTGTATACATTAGTTACTTTAGTTAATAAATTCAGCATTCGGGATTCGTAGTACGACTTTTGACTCAGTGAGACCGCCAGGAGCATGCACCGAGGCTTTACATTAGAACATGATGTCTCCCTTGAATGACAATGCAGTTTATCTAGAGCAGAGATTCTTAACTTTTATGCCCAACTACAATTCCTGAAGCTTACTAGTCGCATGGGTTCCCTTTCCTTCTATTTTCACGTCTGAGTTTAGTCTCGTCCAGAATCTTATCCAATTATTTTTTTTTTCCTTGGCACTACAGCCCCAGTGGGCCTAGGCCTACCTCCATGAACTTCTCCGTTCACTTCGGTTTCTCTAGATCTTACAGGTTCGGTAGGACTCCTTGGGCGGGTGATCAGTTCGTCGCAAGGCCTCTACCTGTACACAAACACAGAAAAACGCACACAAACATCCATGCCCTGAGTGGGATTCGAACCCACGATCCCGACTTCCGAACGAACGAAGACAGTGCACGCCTTAGACCGCTCGGCTACCGTGACCGGCCTATCCAATAAATATTGTGTTGTATTTCCCCCGAGGGTAAGCCCTGCGCATTTTAACCTGAGAACCAGACAGTGGTTAGTTTTCGGCCTCATGCTGAAAGCGCTTTGTGCATGGGAAAAGATTAATTATAAAACATATCAGTTACCGTACATGCGATGGTTGTTTTGAATTATTGGATTAAAGTGATAGAAAGAGTATCAGCACGAACACTTGGTGTTCAGCCGGTTATCTAAATGCAGTGACGTAGGCGTAACCATGAGAGCATGTATTGCATTCTTGCCTTTACTAAATATTGGACCCTGTGTCTCTCAGTGCAAAAAAAAAACAGCTTTCATTTAATTTTCCGATGTTTTAACGTGCGGAAACAAAAATAGGATGAACTTACGGGAGGGCTTTAGCGAGAAGCAAAACGAGGCAGATATATTCCAATCATAATAGAAACTAATGGATCTGTGTCAGATCTAAAAGAAAAGAGGATTATATTTCATCATAACTAATTAATTATATACTCTGTGCTATTTCTGAAGCAATGCTGAAGACTCTGCGAAAACAAGGCCATAATTCATGAACGTTTTCTGGAAAACAAGTCTACATATAAAACGAATTATTTTCAACGCCTTACGATAACTTATCTGAGCATTTGGAAATGTTTCGCTCAAAGGAGGTGTTAAAATCATCATCCCCAGTTCAGTTCAGCTACACCAAACACACGGTTCGTTACACCAAATGAAACTAAGCTTAATAAAGGGTCTCAAAGTGAATAACTTTGATGGAACTGATTACTTTCTTTGTCAGTGCCGTTAATTTTCACCTCATAGGTCCTGAAGTCTATTATGATTTGTTTATTGTGTAAAAACTGCTTAGGTTATCCATTGTTGAATGATGTATGAATCTGTTACACGTCTGTCCTGAATTATATATATGAAAGAATACTTCAAAACTATCCAAACATATAACTAAATTCACGCACAACCCCAAAACTGGAGGACCACCCCCTATCGGCTTTCCGCAATTGTTTTTCTTTTTTCCAGTATATTTCAGCTACCCTCTATACCTGGAAGGCGTCTCCTCCATCCGCAACCTGAAAACGCGCCATGCCGTGGTGACAGGGGACCCATTTAACATGGTACATCATTCCAAAGTCTGAAGGGTGGAATCGGTTGTCTTATTTAATGTAATGACTATGGTACGGCAAATCAGGTTCGACCATCGGTGGCGCAAAAATATTTTACCTTCCCCCAGGATCCTGTATATTGTGTACCGAGGGCTTTTTCCTTAGGGATAAAATGGCCGAGGCGTGTAGCTGACTAGATCTATTCACCACCTACTTCCGGGGTTGAGATTATGTGGAGAGATAGCTCCACGCCCTATATATCTCGTGTTTTCTTCCTACGGTTATTTTGGATTAATGGTTGATGGGCTATGCTACAAGCCGGAAGGTCGCGGGTTCAAGTCCCGATGAGGTAATTGGATTTTTTCAATTGACCTAATCCTTCCGGCCGCACTATGGCCTTAGGGTTCACTCAAACTCTAACAGAAATGAGTACCAGGAATTAATTAAATCATTTTCCTGGAGAGTAAAGCGCGTTAGGCTGACAACCTTACCGCCATCTTGGAGCCGATTGTCTAGATAATGTGGGACCCTCAACATGTCACAACCCTACGGGCCTTCACGGCCTGTTACAGGGATAGCTTTACTTTTACTTTTTTACTTATAGGAGATTTGGGTGTTTGAATATTAGCGTGTTTCATTGTTGTGTTGACGGATGAAGGAGCATGAAAATGTGTTCAGTAAATGTAGGTAAACGTTGTTAACCAGGTGCAAGAGTTACGGTAGAATTTCTGAATGCGATTCGAATCCACATTCCCCTTCTCTTTTTCTCAATTACATGAGTAAATACAATTTCATAACTTAGTGCTATTCCTTCTTAAACGTTGTGTCTCCTGCAGGTGTGTGTTTGTTATAATGTTGGCAAGAACGGCAACTTCATCTCGGACAAGGAATGGATACTTCTAGTACCAAATTAATTCCTTTGCTCATTAAACTAATGAAACAGTTGTCGACACAGATCGCTTTATGCATTACATCGTACGTATTCTTTTAGCAGCCAAGAAAGAGAAAGAGAGAGTAAGGTAAAACAGCAGACTGGAGATTTTTATATTATAGTGTATACGTATGTACTTTATTTAACGATATTTCTCTGGGTACAGTAAAAAATTTAACCCGATTTTAAAATTGCAGAACGATGTGAAAATGTCACAAAAACGGTGCAGTTGTAACCCTGGGAGCTCTATAAACTGGAGGCTTATTTCTAAGATAATAGTGACGTCATCACACAACAAACGACATTTCGGTTATAGAATATTCTAATGTATATTTCTACGTCTATACTCATTTCCCGTTCTAACTTTTTAATTACTTTACGGAAATATTTATGTAATTATGCATATATATTTATTTGTTTTTGTTTTTTGGAGTAGGAAAGTAAAGATAGGGCGATTTATAATGGAATGTCATTGTGGACACTGTAATGATCCTTCGAATTTCGTAAAAGTCTCGAATCTCTTGACTATCAGAGTGATTTTTAAATTCTGAAGTTGGCTAGATTTAATTAGTTGATCTGTTTCATGATACTTATTTATCAACGTATATTTACTTAATTTTAAAAAATTTTAAATTCGCTTAATGGGGAGTGGAGTCCAACTGGGTCCACTCGGCACTGCCGCCACTGATTGGTCTATTGTAGCCTGTCCTGGGTGATTATGATGATGGAGAATGTGGTGGAATGAAGATTGGCAGGGGAAACCGAAGTACTCGGAGAAAACCCACCCCAGCGCCACTTTGTCCACCACAAATTCCACTTGACCAGACCCGTGATCGAACCCGGGCAGCCGCGGTGGGAAGCCAGCGACTAACCGCTACGTATATTTACTTACTGCTATATTTCTTTATAATCATTATATCGTTCCGTTTTATTTTGTTATTTATTTACAATATTTGCGAATTTTTTGTTAATTTTTCCCAGAAATTTCCGGCGGCCATATCATGTAACGCAGTGGCTGGAACTATATGTATATATATATACTGGAACGCAGCTGCTCGTTTTCTGTGGAATTCATTCGTTCTGGGTGTGTATAAACTCTCTGATTCCGTGTGATTGTTAAAGAGGCCACAACCCGCGCTGCAATCCTGCGGTTACGCACAGCCACTGAATTATAAAAATGAACTCAGCCCCTCCAGCCCCGTGGTCACTATATACACGCATTTCATATTCGGCTGTAATATTTATAGTATGTCAAAACCATAATTTGGTATCGGAGAGAGAGACACATTTCTGTTTACGGTCAGCTGAATTCGAGATAAAACGCAATTATGCTCAGTATTCAATTGAACGTACGCCTATATTTGTCAGACACAAATAATTCTGCTTTCACATTTACCATTTTAACGACTGGAAATATTAAATATTGAATCAGATATACCGTCTGCTTCTATATCTGTCAATTCTTGCATCTATTTATATACCTATCCCTTTATATCTATCTATTTACATGCCTCTCTGTCTATCTCTCTATTTATCTGTCTGTCTATCTATCTATCTGTCTAAATGTTCATTTATTTTCCTCTTTGTCTATTTATCTACCTATCTATGTACGCACGTAACTGATTATTTATGTACCTGTATGCCTATATGTCTATCTTTATATCTATCTATCTGTTACTTATTTACGTATCTATAGGCCTATCCATCTTTTATCTGTCTGTCGGCATGTCCATCTGTTTATCCATTTAAGGACCCCCCTTTTAAACCTTTTACTTGACGATGTACCTAGCAATTTTGTCCATCTCATGACACAATGAATCGTCACAACACAAGTAATTTTGCCATGTAAGTTTTCGAAAGCTGATAGAATTTCTGAAAAGAAAACAGTGTCTATGTTTTTTAACTCGGAATATTTTATCATATTATGTAATTAACAGTTATTAGTACTTGAAACTGAACCAACTGCTAATAAACAGGGACACTTTAAAAGTTCAAAATCGATCAATCATCACTTTATTAGTCGCTCTGATATGTATGAAACTGATGTGCATACATTATACAGCATTTGTTTTCCAGATCGGTTCTAAAATATCATCTGTCTTTTTCAATAAGCTAGGCATATCAGATACATGTTCTAACTGTTTTAATATTACAGACATGTTCCGAGATAAACACAAATTTAGAACGACAGTAACAAATCGAAATTGTATTTGTCAGGAAATTAAGAGCATATTGAATTCGGCTAACGCTTGTTACCGTTCATTTCACAGATTTTCCTTCTCGTCTTCTGTCTAAAAACGTAAACATTAAAATATATAGTACTATAATTCTGTCTGTAGTTTAGTATGAGTGTGAAACTTGGTCTCTGACATTAAGGGAAGAACACAGATTGAAGGTATTTGAGAGCAAGGTCCTGGAGAAAATATTTGGACCCAAGAGGACTGAAATAATGGGAGACTGAAGTACACTGTCTCGTAACGAGAAGCTAAATAACCGTTCATTCTAATTGCACGTTTAAAAAACAACAAGAATTTTATATTTCATTCAATATTCTTTGGAATACCATGGGTAGTACCCCCCCCCCGGAAATCAAAAGGGCACCAGGGCCTTCTCTAGGATCGCCTTGGCTTAACCGCAGCCCTACAAAGATCTGCAAAGCATGTTTTCATATAAATGTATATTTTCACAATAAACGCACATTCAATTTGCTTTGCATAAGAAAGGATAATTGACAGATAAGAGCCCCGTTTTGCAAAACAAAGTATCAATTCTATCTCTGACTGATAGATTGGAGCTCTCTGATAAAACCGGGTGGCATTTATTGAAAGGAACGTGAAATCTTTATTCGCTTGAATAATATAGCCACATTTGTTACTGTGAAATTAATGCAGTGACATGAATTCTTGAAATACGTGGTTATGATACATGATTGAACATTATCTCACGGTGTTGCAGTGTTATTGTGTGTTCACTACACTAAATAACCGCTATGTTTCATTGTATGTGGCTATGGAGCGCTGTACCTATGTTAATAATGCAGGTTAAACAGCCGATATGAAACCTCAACACGGCGCTGAGACTTTATAAAAATTGCCACGAGCTATGTGAGTAGAATGACGTACGAATTCGTGAGAATGCAATATTACTCGATAGAAATAGCTCAAGGGGGCTTCTAACCGCTGCAATTCGGCGTGCAGGACGCGATAACTTCATGTGAGTTTCGTGAAAGACGAAGTAACACAACAGTAGGATGTTTTTACGGTTCCTTTCCTTTTTCCCTTGCCCATCATCGATCCACCATTGCATCACACTTGTCTACCTCAATCCCCCGGAGGTGTACGGTAATCCTGGCCAGGCAGCACATTGTTACATTTCGGTTTTAAGCTGAGGGAATGGGCCACTTATTTGGGTGATTTAATTAAGGACGAAGAAAACGAGAACTTCATTTAAATTCTTGGTCGGGGAAAAAGTGGAGAGAAGCGAGTATTTGAGAAACCAGACGTACGTTACAATATAATATTAAAATGAATCCTAAAGAATACGACGTAGATAATGATCTAAAATGATCTATTCGGATAGGACTCAGTGGCAGGCTATTGTGAACACAGTAATTAACGTTCAGGTTTCATAAGAGACTGTATATCTGACGACTAGTTAAACAACTAATAGCTTCTATTAAAGATTCTTCTCCATTATGGAGCTGTTCAGTTAGTTAGTCATCCTTACTTTGTCCAACACAAATCCCACTTGACCAGACCCGTGATCGAACCCGGGCCGCCGCGGTGGGAAGCCAGCGACTAACCACTTGAGCTCTGGCGCGGCCCAATATTCAGTATAATTCAATACTCATATTTTACGACAAGAAACAGGAGTATAAGTTCCTGACCTCAATAGTAGCAACAACATTCCGAAAGAAATATAACCTTCAATTAATCATATAAGTTTAAAAATGGAATTTCTATTTCATATTCTTGTTTCGAAGTGCCTTTAACTATAGTATATGTTTTAAATCTCCGAATACCTCAACGATTTGTCCCTCTACAATACCTACTATATTTTCCTACATAACATCCCACGTTTAGACATGTCGCATTTTATGCAGTTAATTATAACAATTTATACATGATAACATTTCATAAATGTGTACGTATTTCTGCCTACAACGCCAGTATGCTCAGAACCGTAGAAATAAGCACAGACCCATCAATTATCACAATTATTTCCCAAGATTTATTTAGTAACCTCGTGTTTCGACTGAAATCAGATAACTAAAATACGTCTTGTGACATAACCCCTGACTGCTGTAAAGCCATGCAATATAATTTACTGTTTGTATGGTCTGTAATCCCTGTGTACTCACATGAAAGCGACTGTTGTGAGGTGTATCTCTAGGGGAATTCTGACTTGTGTCCCAGACATAGCCCGGAGGTATGTTAAGCTAAGTACGTATCACAGACGTTAAACTCCACTTTGTAACGGAAGAGAGGAGAAACAGACGCAGACAGCTCAGCTAGATTTATCCAGAAACTCATTCACCTTCATATTCAAAGCCAAGCGACAATGATGTAGGTCAGTACAAGATGGGTGACCGCCTAACATTACTGCCAAGCCCATTCAAAGTAGTATTAATTCGGATCATTTGTGAGATTTATAATATTTATAATATAATTTATATATAATTTATATATATAATATATATATATATAATTTATAATATTCTGGTATGTATTCTTAGCTGCCTTTTTATGTGAGTTAGAAATCCTGCAGAAAACACTGAATTCGTTCCGCCAGTCCGTCTACCCTCGAAACAAGTCAAGAACCGCTGAACGAATTTGCATAAAATTTAGTGTTGACGAAGTTTAAGAATAATTGTCAAGCCACTTATATTTGCAGTTATAGGGGATGATTTTATCGGCCACTTTACGTGGAGACATTCTCGTGTTTCTCCGCCCTTCTCAAGTGTAACACAATAAGACTTTATGTGTGATTTGAAGCGACAGTGAAACTGTTATAAATCCGTTGCCAGGATACGACTAGTGAAGATTGGGAATCCTACTGCGTGCGTAACGGAAAACTCTAATGTGTATAAATCACCAGTAGTGCTGTAAATGCCTATAGTCCGGAGCTTGAATATATAAGGTGCAATACATCCAATCATCCAACCCAGAACCCGTCTCATTAGTCACGCACAGCCCCCCTAAATCATGACAGTGTGCCAGAATGATATTTCACAGAGAAATGACGAAGTAATTGTGAAAAATCGGCCTTAGTGTCACTTTGTACACCATATATTCCCTATGGTTCACCCTGGTGTTGAGCCCTGGACACTGCTGTGTGAAGCCAGCAACTAACCACTTGAGTTATAGCACAGTTTGCGTGTATTTGTATCTTATTTATTCACATATTTATATCTCCCGTCATATCAAACGTTGGGGACACATTCTCCGAAAAGCCGATGTTTTATTCCATATCGACGGGGCCTATCTCATGAGAATAATTTGTTGGAAACTAAGATAAATTTAACAAGAGACGCAAAGACGTAAAGGAAAATTGCAAAGTTTGAACCGAATGTGCTCCCCTCCCAAAAAATACTCGCAATTATTCGCACGAATGCCCATTCAGTGGACCGAAACACAGTAAAGGTTCTGAGCTATCTTTTGAGATACTTAAGGGATGGTAAGGGTGCAGGATCGGAAAGGGGTGGAAATTACGCCCTAGAGACGAGTCAAATACCTCCAAATACGATCGAGGGAATAGGGAGTTGAAAATATAGTAGCGAAATTTAGGGGGAAATGCTAAAATGGGAAACAGAAAAAAGATAGTCTGGAACATATAAAAGTAGCCATTAAAGCTGAATATAGTAGAACCCCTTTATACACAAACAAAAAAAAAACTTTTTCATTCGCTATAATTTTGACATGCATAACACATAATGGACCACTATACACTACGTAACTGTGAATGTGTACAAAGATACACCATGCACTGCTCCCTGCCCGCAGTGTAAACGTTGCTGCTGTGTTGTAGAGGGTATGGGTGTTTTGATAGCACCAAAGATTTTTTTCTCGCAGAATAGGTACATTATAACTTTACGACTTTTCATGTGATTTGCATACGAGTAATGTACCATAAATATCTGATCATGGAAGAAGAAAAATATGTTCTATACTGCAGCTAAAATGTTCCTTATAATACCAGCTGCACATATGAATGGGAGGTTTGTATGATACGTAAAAATTTCAAATGTTTCTGTGAACAACATGTCTTGTGTTAAACGTTGCAACAGATATGTTAATTGGCAAGATGCAAACATAAAACTGTATGTCTGTACACATAAGTCTGTAGTCAGAATAGTAGAACACTGCAATACCCTCATGTGTTGCTGTCACACAATAGCCAATATTAAACACTTTCCTCACCAGCTTAACAAAAGAAGGGTAATTGTAAAAACCTGATAAAAATAAAACTGCAGCCATTGTTGCTATATGCCTAAGCAGTATTTATCTCCAGTGGTTCGGGAGCCACACTGTGACTTCAAAATATTTCCAGAACTCTGATAGGTCTCACGAAGACAAAATTATAAATATTAATATTGTGACGTGTGTACCCATTGCTAGGTATCGACTCTGAAAACATATTTCCACGAAACGTACGCTTCCAACAGAAAGACGTCCATTGCTAGGCAGCGAATCATTAAGAAAGCCTTCTCAGCAATACAAAGGCTCTGTTTTCTGCGTGGTCCGTTCCGAGGTGTTATAAAGGGACAAGGTCGTTTGAGTTATAGAACACACATCTAGTGAAATTGCAGCGCCTGCAAAACAAGGTTCTCCGCAACATTGGCAATTTTCCAAGGCTCACACCGGTCCGCCATTTGTACAAACGACACAGCACGCACGTAAACTACACTACTAATAATAAGAAATAAACGACATCTCCACTATCATGAGGAAAACAACGTGACCCAATGTCGACTCAAGATATTTTAACATAATAACTAATTTTTACATGGAAATTTTAATACAATTTTAAACACATTGGGAGGCAACTATATGGAAAAGTGAACTTCATATTGCGTACAGTGCAAAACCCCAGTCAGAATAACCAGTAATTACACTTAAAAGAAACGTCATCATAAGAAAATCTACACTTCAAGAAGAGCCATTGTCAGTGCCTAAGACAAACATCAATACCAATCACGATAATATCAAAATTTATATAGTGAGCATTATTCATAGCTTAAATGCATATTGTTTAAGTAACAATATGTGACAGTGTTTCCTTATCGTAGTGGTGCGCCTCTGAAGATGATTTTTTTGAACCGAAACATGTAAGGTGAACGAGGATTGAAGTGTTGTGAACTTGTATGTCACATTAGACTGAACATTACCCACTCTGTAATTGATAGTGTGACGGACAAGAATGAGACAAATCAAATCTGACGAATCCAGTTTACGCCTCCCTATCTTATTTCTCTGAGATCAATTTTAATATTATTTTCACATCCATTCCTAGGTTTCTGAAATGGTTTATTTCTCTCAGGATTTTCAGTAAAAATTTATGACTTCCCATCTTAATCATGCGGGCTACCAACACCACCTCTCTCAACCTCCATTTTATCAACCTAATAATACGTATTTTCTGAAGAGCAGAAAATATGCATCACCACGTAATGCAACTTTCTCAAGCCTCCTGTTGTTTCCTCCATTGCATGCCTAAATATTGTCCTATGCAAAGGTCTATTTGTTTTATTTGGCTATTCATCTCCGCTCCCAGCATCGAAAGTATGCAGATCTGAAGGATAGGCTGGTCAATAAATTTGGAGCAGTTGGTCGAACGTGAATTACACAAGGAAGAACAGGTCAAAGAATAATTTATCCAGCACAATTCCCGCATGGCCTAACTTGGGAAGGAACTCGAGCCACCTCTGTGGTAAGACCATGACTAGCCGTATGTAGTACGCAAATTATTCTCGTTATTAATCCTGCCATAATATGAATCACCGAATTATCCAGCTGTGTGGATATTAACTGGGCCTACATAGAACAATAGTTTTTTTAATTTGCTTAGCGGGAGGTGGAGTCCAACTGGGTCCACTCGGCACGGCGGCCACTGATTAGCCTATTGTAGCCTATCCCGGGTGATTATGATGATGGATAATTTGGTGGAATGAAGATTTGCAGGGGAAATCGAAATACTAGGAGAATCCCCGGCCCCAGCGCCACTTTGTCCACCACAAATCCCACTTGACCAGACCCGGGATGGAACCCGGGCCGCCGCGGTGGGAAGCCAGCGACTAAGGCGCGGCCTTAGCACAACAGTTTCTTCCCTTCTTAGGTAAGGTGTTCGAAGTGAACTGCTTCTAGATTAAGTCAGGTATTAAAATCACAAAAATTAAAGTAAAAAATTTGTAACTCGCACAGGTTTTGTTATCTTCTGTTCTTGTATGCAAGGCATACTCAATTTTAAAAAATGACTTAACTTAAATTAGAATTAATTTACACTGAGGCAATATATTACAAGCCGAAAGGTCGCGGGTTCGATTCACAATGAGATCGTTGGATTTCTTTCAATTGACACAATCCTTCAAGCCGCACTATGCTCCTGGGATCGACTCAGCCTCTAACAGAAATGAGTACCAGGAATCTTCCTCGGGGGGTAAATGGCATCCGGCGTGTAAGGCTGACAACCTCACCGCCATCTGTGAACCGATTGTATAGAAAATGTGGAAGCATCGACGTCTTACAACCCTATGTGCCTCCACGGCCTGTTACAAAGATAGCTTTAGTTTTTTTTACTTCAATAAATCATAGGGCTTTTTGAAATTATGGTTGACAAGAAGAAAAGACTAAGACTAAGAAAATATATGTAAGTTGAAAGATAATGTTGTTTCGGCTAAAAATTCAATATATAAAAACCGTGACATATTTAAAAATATTTCTTACCACATTTGAAATCAAGATATCAGAATTAATATAAAAATATTGTTTTCTTTCATATTGCCATGTTGATTCGTCGACTTATATTATGCCCATCTGTTCCTCCCTAGCCATTTAACATTATTTGGCCGAAGTCACAAGACGCTGTGCGGTGTCTTGATCCCCATTTGAGAATATCGTCGTGCAGTGGGGAAACAATTACATGCATGCCACCGCCACAGCACTCTCCCGACCGCCTGACACACGTGAGAAAGAAAGAAATATGGCTCAGAGAAATGGAAAAGCTTCCCCAACTGGAAAAGGAAACCAATCACGGCAGGAAACTTCGCTGTGGCGTACCTATTATAGTTTCTATTTTACCTTCCTTTCTCTTTCCGTACTCTCTGGAGCTAAGGATATTCTGGTTCCAAACTAAACACAACGCATAAGGTGGTGTAACTGATTTCCAAGGATCTGAGTCCTTGAGAGGCCACCAGTTGCTCACCTACCTAAGAATTTTTAAAAAATTCAACGAAACCGAAAGTTCAGTGCCGTGTTCACAAGAACCCGCCACTGGCCCCTGTCCTGAACCAGATGAATCCAATCCATACCACCTCATCTTAATCATTTATTTTGCCTATGGTTCTGTATGGTTGCGATACTTTGTCTCTGACATTAAGAGAGGAACATAGGCTGAGAGCGTTTGTTCAGGAGAATATTTGGACCGAAGAGAAATGAAGTGATTTGAAATTGGAGTAAACTGCATAATGAGGATCTTCATAACTTGTACTCTTTGTCAAATATATTTGTAATGATCAAGTTAAGGAGGATGAAATAGGAAGGACGTGTAGCACGAATGGTGGTGACGAGGAATGCATGTAGGATAATGGCGGGAATGCCAGAAGGAAGAAACCACTAGGAAGACCAGGACGCAGTTGCATGTAAAATATTAAAATGGATCTTAGAGGGATAGGATGGGGTGGTATGGATTGGATCTATCTGCCTCAGGATAGGGACCAGTGAAGGGCTCTTGTGAATATGGTAATGAACCTTCGGGTTCCACAAAATGCTGGAAGTTCTTGGGTAGCTTCACAGTTAACGGCTGCTCAAGAAGGACTCAGCTCCATGAAGTTAGTTAGTTAGTTAGTTAGCTAGTTAGTTAGTTCCTTCCATCTACGCCTAGTTTTTCCTAGTGGTCTCTTTTCTTTTGGCTTTCCCACCAAATCCCAGTATGCATTCCTTTTCTGCCCATGCGTGCTACATGCCGTGCCCATTTCATCCTTCTTGACATGACAACTCTAATTACATTTCGCGAAGAATACAAATTATGAAGCTCACGTTTTGCTCCAGCCCTCTATTATTTCATCCCTGTTGGACCCAAACGTTCCCCTCAGCACCGCTTTCCAAAATAGACCCAGTCTATATTCTTCCCCTAATGTGAGAGACCAAGTCTCACACCCATACGAAACTACAAGCTACGACTTCTTGCTTAATTTATTTGTGTATATTTTCGCTGCTTTCAAGCTACGTAATCTCTGCATATTTAATCATTGTGGTAGCATTCGAAACCACGGAAACGCGGTGCGCCCAGAGACAACAGCAGGCGCTGGTTGGATTTAGTTAGTAGTTCTGCCGGTAGGTGGATCTGCCAGCAGTAATATCCCCGCTGTCAGATGTCATTATATTTATTATTCTTGCTAAGAAAAGCTGCTTGGAAAAGATATTTTCTGCTGTTTTAATATTGGCTGTTATGATTGGATTGTGAGTACGTGAAGCAGAGTCTCCAGCGTGTACATAAAATTACCTTCAAAATTCGTAGATTTTCACCTCGCTTCGTTGGGCTAGTAGGAAAGGAAAATTTATCGCGCTTTCCTCTTCTTTACTGGCATTATATAATTTTCGCTCTTACATTTATGAAAGGCACGGAGAAGATCCGGAATAACTCAGTCGATTTAGCGACTAGTCTATGTGCTACACGATCTAGGAGTCGTGATTCGTTTCCCGATAGGAGCAAGACTTGTTTCTTTTCTCCGTAAAGTCTAGACCGGCACGGGGGCTCACCCAGTCTCCTATGCAATGAGTACCTGGGGCTCTTTTCGCAGAGGAAAAGCGATAAGGGCATGAAGCTAGAGCCGAGGCCGAGAATGGTGGCGCTATACCTCCCCTCCTATACGTCTTCATGGTGTGGTGCTTAATTACGACCAGAGACAAATTTACGTTCTAATATTAATCTTTTATAAAAAGGAAAAATGGACACTCTAGTTCATTTGTAGCTTTTATTTGATCAGGTGTTCTGTAGGAAAGACAGGTATCATTAATGAAGTACAATTAGAACAAAGGATATGTTTGGAATAATTCTTGCCCATTGGTTCTGTTGTTCAGTGATGAAAATTCATTTTCCTCCGACAACTGTCCTTCACTGAGCTGAATTTTCTATTCAGTGATAGTGGCTTTAGTTATCTACATTCTGTTATTCTGGTCTATTTCCTCAGAGCAAGAACTGTCGAGCCAGAGAAACAACCATTGCTAAGCAATGACCGCATCATACACGTATGAAACAATAGAGGAATTATCGGAAACAGGATGTAACGTGGACAGCAGTTGCTATGGAATGATTGGGTAAGAATATTTCCGCGACAATGAGTCAACGGTCAACATTGGAAATATTTCTGACAGGCCGTGTTTTCTGTTGGGTCCGCCCTGAAACTATTTAATGAGGGCACCAGGCCAGCCGACGATGGTTGAGAAGAGATGGCAACGAGAGAGTCGGCAGTTGGCAGTTGCAGCAGAGAATTGGACTGAGAGTTCCGGAGTTGATAGTTGTCAGCTGAGAGTAGAATTCTGCACGGGAGGCTGTGACAGGAAGGGCCTGAGCGTAGGAAGTTAAAGAATCTCCATTGTTAGAAGCCTTTGCCAAGCAACTGCTGGTGAAGACACAGCAGGCTGAAGAAGGCTTAGCGGTTGCTGTGCTGATCTGTAAAGCGTGGAGATTAGTGCTGGCGCTGTAGTTGCCTATAGTTCCAAGCGATGTGTGTGAGTGGTCAATAAATCCAGTTAGCCAATCCATACACCATATCTATAGTAACACACCTAAATCTTGACATTATGAATATTTTCTCTGGAGATTTCTGCCCTCTTTGATATGACGTCGTCTAGTCTGATGAAAGTCAACCGACTTTTCGTAGTGGGAATAAAATAAACATTTTTGGTTAGATAAATCTTTATTCTTTCATTTACACATGCTATTTAATATAAGATACATCATAGGTCCTGAGTTATCAGCGGTTGAGTAAGAGATTGCACAAGTGTTACTCTCAGTGTGACTTACGGCTCTGTCCATTTGCACCCTCGCATATTAACGTTTTCAACGCTAAAAATAAAATGCAAGACTAAATTTCAATTTCATTGATATCCTCTCCCGCATTATGCTGTTGAAACCTTTTTTTGTGTATTACGAATCAGAATCTCGCACCATTTCTGTGGTCTGGATGTACTTCTTTTTTCTTTTGACTGATAATTTTATCTTGTTTCATTTTGAGGATATCCTGTCGGAGCTCATTCAGAAAACGCGCCCTTTCCAACCTCTTGTGTCCTATCAGACTAAAGTCATACAGGACTACCTCAAACACAGAAACAAGAGACGAATTCAGGAAGTCAGTTCCTTCACGTTTCATTACATTTTTTTCCCCCGCCCTTACGTTTTTAACTCTACATCTTATCAGCTCTATATTTCTGTCCGTCCCAATGCAATTCTCGAATCGTGAAGTTCATTTGAAATAGTCCCCTTTCATTTTGATATGAATTCTACGCTTGAACGATTTTACCGTTAAAGAAAATACTCACACACCTGGGCCGCGCCATAGCTCGAGCGGTTAGTTGCTGGCTTCCCATCGCGGCGGCCCGGGTTCAATCCCGGGTCTGGTCAAGTGGGATTTTTGATGGACAAAGTGACTCTGGGGCAGGTTTTCTCCGATTACTTCGGTTTCCCCTGCAAATCTTCATTCCACCAATTGCTCCACAATCACCCTCACCTATCATCTGGGGCTGGTATAACAGGCCATAAGTGGCCGCAGTACAAGGGACCTCACTAGCAATAGAAGAAAAAATTCTCATACATCTGCCTTGACATATTATTCTGCCGCTATTCATTTCAGAGGCAGGATGGTTCTGTTGATGACGATAAGTGGACAACATTCTCGAGTTCTTTCTACATGAGGCACTGTTATGTTTTCTGTGTACCAGACCTAGCCCTGGGCTCTCTATCTCCGTACTACATGGCGTTACAAGCCAGAAGTCACTGACATGAGAACCTTAAATTCACTTTAACTACAGTTAATTACACTAGGTTTGCGGTGTTTAGAAACTTGCGAGTCATGGACCTACTCTGGTTTAGATAACGTCTATTTATCTGTAATTTATTTAACGACACTGCCAGTAAACTCACACAATAAGCCTATGAAATCAAACAATTGGACGACAGTTAAACATTTAAACTGAAAAGGAATTGACGTGTTATTTTCTTTATTGCTAGTATGATGGGACTAAGTCCCTTGTCCTGCGGCCACTTCTTGCCTATTGTACCAGCCCCAAATGATAGGTGAGGGTGATTGTGGAGCAATTGGTGGAATGAAGATTGGCAGGGGAAACCGAAGTACTCGAAGAAAACCTGCCCCAGCGCCACTTTGTCTACCACAAATCCCACTTGACCAGACCCGAAATCGAACCTGGGCCGCCGCGGTGGGGAGCCAGCGACTAACCGCTTGAGTTATGGCGCGGTCAATTTCGTAACTTACTGCTGTGATTAGTTAAGTAGGCTGCCATTAACGGAATGAAAGAGGATTTCATTATATGGAGCTACATTTAGCTCCATTGGAAGGCTTCCCAGGTCAGTCCTGGCCAGATCTTTTTGCACCCATGTTCGCAGCGCCATAAATTGAAGAACCTGTGTAGTTAAGTAGCCACATGAGCTTTGTATTAATATCGATAACGTTAGAAAACGTTTTTGTTAAAGGTTACACGTAAAATTGACAAAGTTCTTTATGCTGCTTGCATATTTAGAAACAATGCGTCGGTTCTGAAAAAAAAAGATATATTCTATTTTAGACTGAATATATTATCTACGTATTTTATAACATAAGTATAAAGTAAAATGTTCCCCGTGCTTTATTAAGCACCTCTCTTTGAAGGCATGTGGAGAGGTGGTAGTATGTTAATTGCTTGATCAATCGTAACCTTGCCACTTGTGGTGTGCTTCTGGCCCTGGGCGTCTTACCACGTTCGAAACAGCCACCGGTATCCATTGTATAGGAGGTTAGGTGGATCTCGGACTCCATCTGTACGCTCTGGCGAAGAAAATTTGCCGGGGAACAACCCCCAGTACTCCATCCCATCACTATAATGCCTGAGCTACCATAGCTTGTTATTATAAATGTGCATTCTTCCATTATTTTTCATATATCCGTGTATCGTATTTTTATAAAAGTTTTCCGCTGTTTCAATACAATTTCCTGCGTCTACGCTTCTAAGGCTTGTTACACAAGGGATCTTTGGGAGAGTTGTTTGGGAAGTTTCGGCTTCCTAATCCTAGGAGTGAAATTTCCCATGTGGTTTCTTAATTCCGCCCTAACTATATTTCATTTATTCCTGGAGCAACAGAACGCTTTCTTCGGGTTTCACTGCTGTACAGTGCATAGAGTCACCTTCTCACGTCTCGGACATCTTCACATTTTGGTTCACGTTTTTTCTCAAACTTTCTGTTGATATTAGAATCATAACCCAATGTTAAGGCAGTTAAATCCAACTTACGTTACCAAAATCTTAAAATTTATTTTGATGTAATCCACAATACTCGTCTTTTTATCCCATGAAGTAGTTTTACAACAAGCTTACAACAAGAATTCTGTATGAAAAGTTTTACCTCCAGGGATATAACGGCGTGTAGTCCGTTGAAAGTAAACCGAAGTTTCGGAGGAACATATCGCCTCCATCTTCAGGGCGGAAGAATGAACCAAGCAAGAAACCAGCGTGAAAGTGAGTTACTCTGCTTGCTAATTGCTTCATGCTGGTTTCTTGATTTCCTTATTCTTCAACCCTGAAGATAGAGGTGACGTATTCCTCCGAGAAGTCAGTTAACTTTCAACGGACTACGCGGCGGTATATCCCTGAAGAAAGAACTCTTTATAACAACAGCTGTGAGAACCTCGAATCCTAAAAATTCTGTTCATATTATGCTTTCTTCTTCCCGGTATCATTATTTGTATTGATCTGAGAAACCATTTACACTTCTCGAATATAGTCCACTTACAAAAATGTATTCGTCTGTGGTTTGGCAGACTAAGACAAATATTTCATTATAACCGAACTAAGAACAGACTGGAAATGAATGGAGTTCACTGGAATATGAGACGATAAATGTCTTAAATCTCTTAAGATAATTGGTTCTGAGATATTTATTTAGTAGTTTTTATTACGTACGAGTATATTAATAGGTCTTTGTGAAAAATGTTGAAAAGATATGAGCGTATTTAGTGGCATATTATTTAATTACTGCGGCATTGTCAGTGGGAGCCGGGGTAGCTCAGTCGGTATAGCAACGGACATCGAGGTCGATTCGTGGCAGGTGTAAGATTTTTTCTTCGCCACAGGGTCCATACCAGCGCTGTTTCTCACTCAGCCTCCTATCCAGCGACTACCAGGAGCAAGGACAAGCCGCCAACTTACCTCCATTTATGGCTGAGGTCAAGAATGGTGCAGCTATACCTCCACTCCCTCATACGTTTTCATTGTATAGTGCTTAACTAATTAAGCACAAGAAATTTAACTTTATACCTTACGGCATTTTAATTTTCCGTGAGAAACAGTGAGAAAGTACAAAATTCTAACAAGATAGTCGGTTTGCTGGCCAAATTCGAACCCGAGATCTGCTGCACATGAATCAGGTATGATATTTTGTATCTAAAACGTATATGAGGGTGTGTCATCATAAAGCAGTGACACAGATCATAGTGCCACTATTAGAAAGGTACAAGTTCGAATATTCGACATGCATTGGGAACAGAAGTTACCATAAGTGAAGGCCGCGCCATAGCTCAAGCGGTTAGTTGCTGACTTCCCACCGCGGCGGCCCGAGTTCGATGCCGAGTCTGGTCAAGGGGGATTTGTGGTGGACAAAGCGGCGCTGGGGCAGGTTTTGTCCCAGTACTTCGGTTTCCCCTGCCAATCTTCATTCCACCAATTGCTCCACAATCATCCTAACCTATCATCAGGCGCTGGTGCAATAGGCCAGAATGGGCCGCAGTACAAGGGACTTAGTCCCACCCCACTAGCAATAAAAAAACATAAGTGAGATTTTTCTTCGTAAGATATTACGTACTCTCAAAGATATTGTAGCCTGTAAACCCGTTGCCAAGTAACGACTCTGCGTAAACAACGCCCAGTGATAGACGACAGAATCCTAACGACGCTCTTAATAAAAGAGTCGAATGATACGAATATTGGTGAACACTGAATTCGAGATCACGCGGTCTTGACCCAGTTTGACGCACCTTCCCGGCATTTGACTGGTAAGACTAAGGAGAACCAGGCCAATATTTCAACCAAGACCCTATCGAGTAGGAAACAAGAATGCTATCAGACTACCGTCATGTTCGGTCCAGGAGAGTTGCATAGGAGTTTACACAAAAAATTGATTTTGTGTTTACTGTTCTGTTATGGCTCTACATCCCTTTGTTGGGCATTGGCCGCTTTTTCAATCTATACACAGTCGGTAGGACTCCGTGGACAAGGGATCAGCCCGTCGCAAGACCGCTACTAAAGTAGGAAAATACAAACAGAATAAACGCACACACACAGACATCCATGCCTTGAATTGGATTCGAAGCCACGATCCTAGCGTTCGAGAGGACGAAAGAGTTCATGCGTTAGGCAGCGCGGCCACTGTGATCAGTTTTTTTTTTGTTTACTGCAAAAAGTAAAAGAGAAATTAACAGGAATGAGAGTTATACCTGTGATTATCATTGTTTGCAGTATTTGTGCTCAGGAAATGGAGACTCAACGAGAAGGGAACAAGAAATTGATGGAAACAATGTAGACCCAGACTACTGAAACTTCACTTTGTTATAACGTCCCTTGAGGCATAATTGGGTTCGAGAATCTAAGCGCAAGGGACGCTCGGTGAGTACATTTGGGGTCCCATTATGAGGTGAGCAGGGACATTTATGTGTGTTTCATATGGTGCCTCGCAATTCAGTGTGCTCTTGAAAATGTGACTTTAAAATTATAATAATTTGGTTCCAAGATAACAACCATGGGGCTAGAACTGTAATAATTTATATTTATAAAAGGTAAAAAGATAAACAAGATATTATCTCTGTAATTAATTAAGCATTAGGCCATGGAAACGTATGAATATTGTACTAGATGGAGGTGAATGGTTAGTTTCATGCCCCGGCCGCTTTATCCCAAGGGAGAAAGATCTCTATATGAGTTATAATAGGGGCTTGATGGTGGGACAGCTGGTTCAGACGCTGTGGAGAAGAGAATAATCTTTTTCCCCTGACAGGAACCAAAGAAGATGTTAGTTACTCCTGTGATTAAATGTCATTCCACGTAGACGTATGGGGGAGGTGAGGTATAACTCCATGCATTCTCAACCTCGTCAGTGTATGAAAATGACTGTCCAGCTTCACGAATAGACAAGATTATTTCTGGTAAAATATCCGTCGATACGCATAGAACAGGAGGCTGCGTGGGCCCCGAAAACCGTTTGGCCACAGTGGAAAAGAAATACTCGTAAATCCCTTGCTGATGTCGGATCGATTCCTTGGTTGTTCAGCCCGTAGCCCAGTCAGTATACCGAGTGAACTATAGTTCATGAAAATTGTATAGTCTGTTTGGAAACACAGAACCACTTCTGTCTCACATTACCATTTTAGTTAGTCCAGTAACCTTTATCCTCAGGGGTCTGTCGTAAATTCATTATTGCGATGTTCTCGAATATAATGAGCAGTGTTCTACAGAATCTGGTAGCATACTGAAGGTCTGAATCCTTGGAACACCGAGAGGGCAGTCAAGGCTGAACTAGGCGGCCTCAGTTTGATTCCCGATGACGGCGTTGGAACATTGTTCTTTGCTGCCTTTCAAAACGGCATGTATCCGTCCAGCTTTACGTTGGCCTGGTACTAGAAAAATTTCTCGAAAGTAAAGGAAGCCAGAACAAGAAGTGAATCACATAACTTCATTTAGCATCGAGATCATGGTTACACAGAGCTTTATACCTCATGTCTACTGGAGTCGGTAAAGTGAAGCTATTCCTGTGTAGCAGGCCGTGAAGGCCCAAAGGGTTGTGAGACGTCGAAGGTCCCATATTTTGTCTAGGCAATCGACTCACAGGTAGCGGTAAGTTTGTCAGCCTTACGCTCAGGCCGCCCTTTACTCCCCAGAAAGATTCCTGGTACTCATTAGATGCTGGTTAGATGCTGAGCCGACCCCAGGGGCCATAGTGCGGCCGGAAGGATTAGGTAAATTGAAAAAATCCACTTAATCGGGGCTCGAACCCGTAACCTTCTGGCTTGTAGCTAGTGTCTCAACCAGCTACGCTACCGCGTGCGCACGGCGCAATGGATGCTATTATTTTTAATTTTTATTTCTTAGCGAGCAGGCGGAGTGGGTTAGTGAGTTACTTAAAAGTAAAAAAGGTAAGGTTATCCTTGTGCTTAAGTAATTAAGCACTACATCATGAAGACGTATGTGGGGGTGCATATATAGCTCCACCATTCTTGATCTCGGCACTAGTTGGAGGTGAGTAGTCAGCGTCACGTCCCTACCGCTTTACCCCCAGGGAAAGAGCCCCCGGTGCCCATCGGATAGCAGGCTGGGTGGGCCCCAGAGAAAATTCTTGACCCTATGGAACTCGAAATCCGACCCCTCAGTAGTCCAGTCCGCAATAAGTCTCTACAGACTGAGCTATCCCGACTCGTTAGTGAGTTAGTAAACATGTTAATATTTGAACATGCAAGTTTAGGGGAGGCTGAGCAATGTATTAAGTGAGTTTGTTCGGTAACTTAGCTCATTTACAATTATATGAGCTAATTAATGAACGAGTGAGGAAGGGAGTTAAAGAAAAGACTAGTGACCGAGCAAGTGAAGTTGATGCGTGAAGTGAATTAACACGAAAAGTTAGAGAGTGACTGAATTAACTGTCCCTCTATGGCTCTACAGCCCTTTATTGGGTTTTGGTCTCTTCTTTAGGTTTTTAATCCTATGCAGTGTCGATAGAACTCCTTGGACGGGGATCAGCTAGTCGCAAGACCACTACCTAACATAAACACAGAGCAAAAGCACACAAACATCCATATCTCGATTGGGATTCGAACCCACGACCCCAGTGTTCGAGCAGGCGAAGACTGTTTTTGTCTTAGACCGCGCGGCCACCGAGCTAGCTAGTACATTAATTAACTACTTTTATTGTCAGTCCCTTTCTTACATAAATTACATAATATTGTGCGCTCAGTTAATCATATTGTCTGTAAATCTGAGGTTGGATTCCCACAGTAAAAGGCAGTACACAGAAATCTCATAAAAGTGTGAGGGGAACCACCGAAGCAATCACTGAGTAGTCATCCTGGAAGAAGTGTTCCATCTTGGTTTGGATAGCAGTAACTTGTTAGTAAAATGCCCGGTGACATGAACTGCTGTAGTAGTGTCTTAGTTGAAACAGTCCCTCACAATTTCTAGTATATAGACAATTGTAGATGTCACCCCCCCTCCCTCCCCATAAATCTGCCTCTTCCAAACTGTCTTTTGCAACTTCGCGCAGACATGAAAAAGATTATTTGAGTGTTCACAGACACAGAGGTCTATTCATTCTGAATTCCAACCACATCCCGTTTACGTAAGCCATTGTTTTACAGCCCCGTAAGGACCATGAAATGGTGAATAATAGACATACGAATCTTCTGACATTCCAGCGATGACGGCTTCTGTAGGACAGTCCAGACATAACACGACTCAGAATTTGCTGACGTTGAAATTTTAATTTTATGCCATAGATCAGATCAGCAAACATCCTTTGAAGTAACATACACGTACATATTTAATACCCCTTCTTCTCTTCCATTTCCTGCTACTTCATCTTCTCCCTTTCCTCCTCCTTCTAAATACTCTTATTCTTTTCCTGACCCATCTTCTCCCTCTTCTTTTTTGTCTTCTCACTTCACAGCTTGATTGAACAGCCATATCTCTCTGCAGCAGAGTCGAACATAGAAACATTTATGCATTCTAAATGTTCCCTTATTCAAACAGAACGTACGGCCATGTCTCCGATCTGGGTCAGTCGTCCTAAACCACGATCACTTCCAAACCGCCCTCATGCGTACAGAGGGCTCTCTTCCATGGTCACTGTGGCTGGAATACGAATCGCCACGCACCCCATTCACCTACAGAGCGTTTTATTTCAGCAACAGAACACATTTCCTGAAGGCACCAAATACGTCGAGCTTTCTCTCATTGTGGTAGGGCCATGCCTTATCAAAAGCGGCTAGTCGTCGGCTTCCCAGGCCAGGTCTTGTGGGGTTTTTGATGGACAGAGCGGCAGTGTGATTGGTTTTCTACGAGTATTTCGGTTTCCCCTGCCAATGCTCATTTCACAGTCTGCTCCACATTCATTAATCAATCTACCGCTGACACTATACACAGGGGATATTTTTATTGTGTGGGCCGGGTCCACGGCTCCGCACTTTACAGCGGCCGGTGCGCCGCTTGCCGCGAGAAGCATACGAATTTTTCCGATGGATCAGCATGTCTGACGGAAGGAAGTAGTTAACAATTAGGTCACAGGAGGCGTTGAAAATACTGTCCTCTCTACACGTAGGTGTGTTTCGCAATTCGTTGTTTCGTCCTTCTTGCACTTACAGTACACCAGACACTAACTTTCACTGGATGCCTTCAGCAATTGTGTTGCCGTTCTTGCACTAGACTTTGACACGCCAGTCTCCTGAGCTAGATGTTTCAGTGATTTTCTAGGTGTATGTTCACGTCTGGCCCCTATGTTACCTAACGTCTCCTTAGTAAGCACTCGACGCTTATGCTCTTGCTTCCTGTATGTTAAGAGGCCCGTTGTTCTAAGTTTCTCATCAAATTAACAGAACCGAAAGTCGGACATACGTGTACGTATATTTACTGTTTCTGTACTGCTACACCAACCAGCTCGTTGAACTTTAAAGGCCATGAAAGGAAGCAGTTCTGGCCGAATTTAATGTATTTTCTTAGCTAGGACCGAGTAGTAAATCCCATTACAAAGTCTGTGAGAATACTCGGTACTTACTTACTCATGGAGCTGAACCCTTCTGGAGGAGCCGCCAATTCTGCAGCTTCTCAAGAATTTCCCAGCATTTTATGGAACCCGAAGATTCATTACCGTCTTAACAAGAGCCCTCCACTGGTCCCTATCCTGAGCCAGATCTATCCAATATATGCCGTCCCATCCCATCTCTCTAAGATCCATTCTAATATTGTTCACCCACCTACGCCTTGGTCTTCCCTGTGGTCTCTTTCCTTCTGGTTTTCCCACCAATATCCTATACGCATTCCTCGTCTCCCCCATTCGTACTACATGCCTTGCCCACCTCATCCTCCTTGACTTGATCATTCTAATTATACTTGGAGAAGAGTACAGTTTGTGAATCTTCTCATTATGCAGTTTTCTCCAACCTCCTGTCACTTCATCTCTCTTCCCCCTCCCCTTGGCACTACAGCCCCAGTGGGCCTAGGCCTACCTCCATGAACTTCTCCGTTCACTTCGGTTTTTCTAAATCTTACACATTCGGTAGGACTCCTTGGGCGGGTGATCAGCTCGTCGCAAGGCCTCTACCTGTACACAAACACAGAAAACGCACACAAACATCCATGCCCTGAGTGGGATTCGAACCCATGATCCCGGCTTCCGAGCGAGTGAAGACAGTGCATGCCTTAGACCGCTCGGCTACCGTGACCGGCCCTTCATCTCTCTTAGGTCCAAATATTCTCCTCAACATCCTGTTCTCAAACAACCTCAGTCTATGTTCCTCCCTTAATATCAGATACCAAGTTTCACACCCATACAGAACCACAGGCAAAATTATAGTTTTTTATATTCTAATTTGAGAATACTCGGTATTCTTGCCGAAAACTCAACCCGGAACCACCCAAAAATGAGATGTGAGTATAGCCCCTCCACCGTGATGTTCAGTGTTTCCATCTAAGATACCAACTATAAAGTTACAGTTAACAGAAGTTAATTGAGCCGAATTCTTATGGTGAAGCTGACTGTTGCGCACCTGGTAAATAATAATTTGGTTTTATGACACTCGAAAATTCATTGCTTTGTCCTGAAGATACAATTACTGCATGCTCTGTCTCTCTCTATGTGCAATAAACCGTCACTCCCGTCTGAGTCTATCCAAGACTTCATACTACTCCAACACATCTGCGGTTCCTGCCATCTGTCGGCCTCGCTTAAACACTCTCTCGCCGTAATTTATATTACGTTGCGATAAATCTTATACGTAATACACGTACCTTTAACTGTTTCTCTACAAGCTTAATCCACGTCGCCTTACGCTGTGGTAACTCTATACTAATATGCACATAATTTCATCCATCGTCTATGTAAGGGGTATCCAATAATTTAATTTGTCACTTTATATTCCACTGAGCAGAAAAATCACGGCTGCATGGGAGCCAGGGTGTTCTGATGGTGTGCCCCGGTATTTATTAAGTTCCGAAGTGTTACCCTGGCACTTCTTTTAACCTTTAAATCGCAGTGGTTACTATGTGTACCACCTGCTTTAGAGTACTAAAATCTGCGTTCAGTCCGCACTGTGTATTTTTGTGTGTTCCGTGTGGTTCTAACAACGAACAGCGACGGTTTCCCTAAACAGCAATAACCGGTTGGGCTTTGTAGGGAAGATGTAATGTGTTTCCTGTGAGGTACGAACTGAATTGCTATATATTCGGTCCTCACTGTTTATTTTTGTGTGTTCCGTGTGGTTCTCACAACAAACAGCGAATGTTTCCCTAAACAGTATCAATCGGTTGGGCTTTGTAGCGGAGATGTAATGTGCTTTCTATGAGGTATGAACTGAATTTGTATACAATATTTAGACTTAAGAATCCCGTGTGGAGGAGAGAACGGATTACGTCCACCGTAACCCTGTGAGCCGTAGGAGGCGACGAAAAGGTAACCCAGTGCCTGAGAGTATAACTGGGCCACCCTCTCCCTGGTGGATATAAATACGAGGACCTGGCCCTCCAGGTTGGGGGAGCCTTGAATCTGAGACAGTAAAATTTTGTCATAAATCCCAAGGGACTCGGACATGAGAATGACTGCCGTGGTGAGGACCAGCAGCAATTGTAAACGACAGACCCATACAGAAACATAAAAACAGCAAGATGATCTTATCAGTCTCCTAACAAAACTTTACGGAGAGACACAGACAAATGGAGAGGCACACGATACACACAGAGACGGTTACACACGCAGACAGCAAGGTGATGTCATAAGCCTGCAACCTCTGTCTAGTCGGTCGTCCAATCCTCAGCCAGTCGCTATAACAACTACACTATCCCGGCTCCCCATAAATTAATACTGAATATAATTAACATTTTAAGTACAATTAATAATCGTCATATAAATATATTCTTGCAGGATTATACAACATACAGTCACAACCTTCTTACCCTGAAAATGGGAGCAGCACGTTGTTCTGAAACATTGGTGCCTATCTCCCGAACTACACAATACTACAACCGAGGAGTCCATGGTCACACAGACTGATTCATGTATGTCTTCACAAGTAGTCTCACTCTTCTTCCTTGAAGTTTGAGGCAGCAGATTGCTCCGAAACGCTGGTGCCATCTACCAAACTACACGCGTCACATCCGAGAAGACAGGACTCTGTAACATTGAGTCTACATATTAATGTAGCAGGAAAGTTGCATGGCATGGCAATCCAGTCTTAAGTCTTATGAATTTTCAATCCACAAATCCCCTTTCCTTGCACGAAGAAACTCGTTTCACGGTTTCCATCGGGCAGCCTTACAAAGTCCTTGAACTTCTCAGAAAATAAGTCCATTGATATATGCGTCCCAACTTTTTGCAGGTAGTGACGCTAAGGGTGTTGTAAATCGTAATAATTTTGCCACTCAGAATTACACTCACTCAGTGATAAGCAGGGCCCGGATTTTGATAACCTGAAAATATTTTTAAAAAATGACCTAAAATGCCCAAAAAAAAATGAAGAAAAATGACCTAAAATATGACCAAAAAATGTAATATGCACGGCCCGGATTTTGATATAACCAAATCTTATATATAACTGTAACATTAACAATCTGCGGTGTACACTTAATAAATTAATTAGTGTATGAATAAATATGCTGCGAATCAAGCAATATATACTTGCATGCCTACGTTGGAGGAAGCAGAGAAAAGAGTTTCCTCCGCGCTGACAATCACATACGTCATTGAAGAATACAGTAAACGGACAGTGTAACGGACCAGAATGAAAAAAATCAAATAGAGTAAACCCTCGCTAATCCGGATGACGAACACTCCGGATTTACATATGCAAATTTAAAAATTCTGTTCACAGCTGAATACGTTATTTAAAAAGACACATAGGATTTAGGAAAGCAGAAGATCAACAACTAATGCAGTGCATGGGGAAACCCACCCCCTCCAATAATAATAATAATAATAATAATAATAATAATAATAATAATAATAATAGGGAAGCAGATCAGTTACTTACTATTCTGAAAACTTTACTGTTCCTTCAAATCTTCATTATTACTCCACAAAATGAGCTCTTGAAAAGGGATCCTTCTCCATTTTAGTTAGTTACAGCACTGCTCGAAAACTTTACTGATTACGTTGGTTGTAAATTTTTTGAACTTCAAAAAGCTGCACGTGTTTAATGACCTTCGGTTTTTCCCATCATGTAAACAGTCCGAAATAATAGAAGTGGATGTCACTGGATTCATTTGCACAGAGAGATTGAATGCTGCATCTTGTATTGAACTTGTGTTACATGAGTGAATGCCTGTACCTGTATAACCTACGGAAAGGCTTGTTTGAGCCAGCTCTGAGCTGCATTGTACAAAATAATTCTGCAGATTTCTCTGTATGATCCTTCTAATGTCTTCAGTTGTGTAGTAATTTAGCGCTCTTTCCTCTAGATATAAATCTTCATGGTCCTGTGCACAATTTTATCTGCACGTTATAAATCATGTATGCAATTACTTTGAAGGCAAAAAAAAAAAAGAGTGATTTCATTTTCTTTAGCAGCATCTATAATATCAGCGTCGAGGTGAGACTTGGCGCCATAAAAACTAGCAGGATTTTCCCAGGAGTTTTAAATTTTGAACAATGCTGCAATGCTGAATATCTTGTTTGTCAGTCATGCCTTCTTACTCGATCAGAAGGCGAGACCTGCTTGTAAGCGTTCATCCCGTATTTTTTGTCTGCGTTAACTCTTGAAAGATATCGTAAAGAAAATGTTATGCCAGAAACAGTTCCACATACAAATTTTAAATATATTGTCACGTAGAAGGCCGCCTTTGTGGTCTAATAGTCAGAGTTTGTGGCTACAGATCCAGAGGTCCTTGTTCGATTCCCTGCCCTACAAGATTTTCTGAGAAGTATTAGGTCTGGAATGGTGTTCACTCAGCCTCGTGAGGATAACTGAGGAGCTATTTCAAGGAAATAGGGGCTCCGGTCTAGAAAACCGAACTTAACGACCGTGGGGATCCGTTGCGCTAACCACGCGACACCCTTTATCCTCAAAAGTTGGCGCAAACTTCGCCGACGGGCGGCAGTCGCTCGGTCAGTAAAGTTCGCTTGCGGACTAAATGTCACGGAGTTTTCACGTAGAATGTGTGACTATAGACGGGGTTTTTAATGGTGACTAGATTTACTGAAAACTTACAAGTCGTAACTAAAAAGAACTATAATACTATTCTTATTTCCACACTTTACAGTTCACTATAGTACACAGTCTAGTGACCTTAACATGTTGCTAATGTTTCCTGGTAACGGTTCCAATAATAGCTATTCCTCTGCCCACGGTTCGAGTCCTCTCTTCACAGATTCTCGTACAAAACTATCAACTCAAAGTCAAAGTCACATTGCGGCTGACGGTCAGTCAGTAAATCAGTAAGTCTTGGTGTTGAGCCCCATCTTGGGCTCATGAGCAGGTATTTATTACTGTTTGACAGTTACGGTCTTGTTTTTCTTTTTGTGGGGGCGCCCTATCTGACGAGAGGAAAGGTCTATCATTTGTACTCGTATATGCTGCTGGCCCTTGCCAGCGCAGTGTTTCTTGGGTCCGAGTCCCTTGGGACTCGCAACCATATTTTACTGTATCAGATTTGAGAATTCCCTTTTCGACGCCTCCTACGACTCGCAAGGTCACGATGGAGGTATTCCACCCTGCCGTCACACGGGCGAGAACTAGTAATTTACCTTACCCCTTGCTTATAATATTTCGGCAGGGACAACATAGAAAACACAGCCGTTTCATTATTGTGTTCAACTGTTACATTATTGAGAACCTGCTTCCTAGCACGAGAATGTGTCTATCATTTCGTTGCCTAGAAACGTTCGTTTGCAGAGTCGTCGCTTAGCAACGAGTCTATACGCCACAATATTCTGTATGCTCAAGTGATATTATGTGCCTTGCTTTCAAGCCCCTTTACACACAAAAGTTTTTATGAGTGCACAACTAGTTTGTGACGCTCCTCGCCCCTGTTTTTAATTTATAGTGGCTGGACATGAAGTTATGTTCCTTCAGAAGTAACGGTAAAAATGTCCCTGTATTGAATTAATTAATCACTACGCCATTAAGACGTCCGCAAAATTAAAATCGAGAGCTAAGGGCTATCGTTTTCAAACACTTGACAGCATTCCGAAGGTTGTATTAAACGCCATCAAGACCCTAATAGTAACTGACTCCCAATCCTGCTGTGAGGAGTGGAAAATTCTCTGGGCCCAAGTATGCTGCATTTTGAAGGGAACAATGTTGATTCACACGAATAATTGAATAAAAGATGTACAATATTAATCATAATACTTTGTTAAAACACCTCGTTTATATATAAGGAGCCTGAATAGCTCAGTTCCTAGATCGACGAGCTGGACCACTGGGATTCGATTACTCATTCGAGACAATGATATGTTCATGCCCACATTTCTTCATCCAATTTTTGCCATTTCATTCTCACCATCTGAACGTTTAAGAATGCCAAATAATTTCATTACTCACGTCTTGTACGGGCCATGTTTTCGTGCCTCTGATTTGCTCTTGAGGAGAAGAGTATCAGTACAGCGCAGCTGCATTGTGGGAAGGAAAGAGGGTCACGTGATGTAACAACGGCCCTCATATAATTCACACAAAACCTATCTCAGTTATTAGACTCTACCAAATCCACTGCGGATTGTGCAGAGTATAGCGAGATCTAAAATCAATTGTGGTACCCGTTAGCTTCATAATAAAGCCAGTCTGCTTTAACGGTCGTTTCTGTATTAAGGGAAATCAGTTGTAGGGCCAGTCTGTTGCTCCTACTTCCAGAAACTTCGGGCACGACCTTTGACACGAGTAGTAAGTAGCTAATTTCCCAACACGGAGTCCCTTAAGTTAGACAATTGGAACTACAGTAATTTCTAGAGTCACTAGGGGTAGGGACACCACTGTGAAGCAGAGACAGTTGACTGCTTTTGAAAACTTACTCTTCTTGTGTATTAATAGGTGTAGACATTCAGACATGCACGATAATATTAAGCCAGACTTTATTTGATGCATTTGTTCACATTATCAAGTCTACATTCTAATTTGTTACTGATTATATTGTCACGATTTAGGGGTGTGTGACTATAGACGGTGTATGGATTGGCGAATGGATTTATTGATCATCCATAAGCACCACTCAGAATAACGAGTAATTACAGCTCTATCGCTAATCCACATTTTACAAATCACTATAGCACTTTTTTTCCCTTAAAACATTTTTTAAATTTAAATTTAAGATTTTAAAAATACCAAATTTCAAAAATGAAATTGACGTATGTAAATTAACAAAGATTTTATACATATCTGACAAATATCAGCAAGGGGGTTCTGATATATCGGGACCTGTTAACAACGGAGAAATGAACAATTAAGAAAGCTGGTGTTTTTAAATTTTAAATTACGTGCAGTTTAACAGCTACGTGAGTGTATACACCTGATGATGGCCATTTACGGCCTAAACATGTAGTGTAGAAGAACAGAAGACAAAAGAACTACAATAAATTGTTGCACTCAGGACGGAGTTTGTGTCATACATTGTGCAGAGTGTAACAGGATGCTCAAATATAATACTAGTCTGAGGAAACTACAAAATGCTACAAGATTTCATTAGTCCAGTGACTGATAACTAATTTAAATGTAATTTTATGTTTGTCAACATGCCACACCGTATACACAAGTGTACTAATACTCTTTATGATTATGCTATAATTAATTACTAATATTACGTTAGCTTAATGCATGAATTTTAACGAAACCGGAAAGGTATTTACGAGTAAATTTGTTTGGACTGGGCCCTCGTCTTATAAAAAAAGAACTTACTGGGCAGCAGTCTCATAAAGGTTGAGAACCACTGCTATACGGTCTGAGTTGCAGTGTCATTAAATCCACAACAAATATACAAATATTATTGTAAGTACCTGTATTTAGCCATGTGGTTCCTTGAAGTAACCTACAAATATTTTAAAATTCACTGCCCTTACTGATTTCATTTCGTTCGATATGAGATGAGAATTTCAGTTGATATAATGTCGTTAATTAGCATAATGGCCGACAAGGGGTAATGACGCATCGATAGATACTGTAGCATGCTTGCCTCTCCTAACTGGACTACAGACGCACACCAAAATAAATTGTACAGGGACAGAATATCGCAGAAGCTTCTTGCCAGCCTAGGATCCTAACACACGGAGTAATGAAGTGTAAGGAGATAAGACGAAGTGACCACAAGCAGTGGCAAGTTACGGCCATTTTGAGAAAATACTGTACATTGCTGTAAGAGATGAGCATAAGAACGGCTGTGCTACATGTAAACCACTTTAAAATATCAATGTATAGTAGTATGTATATTTTTCCCACAATGTAAGCTAAACCGTAAGTACTAAGTGCCGGGACAGACATTAAGCCCTCATATTAGAAAATGTGATAATTTGCCGCCTGGCCAGAATTATTGCACACCTCGAGAAGGCCGTGATAAGCGGGCATGGAGCAGTGCTAAAAATGGTATTAGCAAGAAGTGTCTAAGAATCTCGGAGAAAAATCTCTTTCAGCGCCGCTACATCCATCACGAATCTCACATGTAGTCAGCTTGGACTGAAACACCTGAGCAACGGCCGCCGTATTTTGTCATTTGGGGCCATTTCTGTTACTTCGTAAGGAAGCCATTGCACGATTATTTGCCCGAAGAACAAATAATAAGAATCAAACTCTGTGGCTTTAGTTAGCAAGCGAATTATACCTACCTAGCTAGAAAACAGAAATTAACGGCCGTGGGGATTCGTTGCGCTGATCACGCGAAACCCTCTATCCGCTAAAATTGGCACTAGCTTCGCCGACAAGTGGTGGTCGTTCGGTTGGTATTTGCCCGAATAATTGAAGGAAACTAGTAAAGTCCCCATTCAGGATAGCTGAGAGTCTAGTCGAGATTTGAACCGGATATCTCCCGAAGAGGAGGACAAGGCCCTTCGGCTGCCCAAGTCCACAGGCTGAAAGCGAAATTGATGCCATATATATTCCGCTAACGCCAATGTGAATAGAAAATATGATAATATGGTTGAAATGTGACCGGATGAAAGATAAAGTTGCCACTGTGCTTAATTAAATAAGCACTAGCCATGAAGACCTATAAGGAACTGGATGTGCATATCCGCATATTGTTGACCTGAGCACTACATGAAAGTGAGTGGTCTGCTTCATGCCCCTGCCACTTTAGCTGTGGGGAGAAAGCCCACGGTGCCCACTGAATGCGAGGATTCGTGGGCGCTAGAACCGAGCTAGACGACGTGGAAAAAATATAGTCAAATATGAGCTAAAATTATGAAATAAAAATCAGTGTGTATGTTTGACCATGACGCTGAACCTGCGGAAATCATACAAAAATGTTACCCCTCTTCTGTATTTGCATATATTGCTGTGGACTGAGTTTTATGTTAATTTGTATTGGCTTTTAGAATTTAAAGTTATAATTAAATTGCATTCAGTGTTCATGTTTGTACTTTCGAAAGCTGAATAATGTGTTTGCTTCCTGATGGAAAACGGAAATATTTTAGTTTGAAGGGTGATGGTTACTGCCCCCTCTGTATCACGGGTGTTGCTATACTAAGATAAAAAGCAAGCACATGACGGTAACTATTCACGAACCGCGTTAATTGTTTGAGGACAATAAAAGCCATTATACCTTTTAGCTTTTGCATTCTCTTGTTTTGAAAATCCTTATCTTTCGGTCACCGTCCAGACGAAGCACGCGAATAACACCGCAGTAATTACTTTTTATTTCACCGAAACACGTAATTTTGTTTGTAAGAACAGCCACCTGATAATCATCACCAACTGATGAAACATGTTGTTTTGGTGAAACACACAATAAGTAATTATTGAGGGGCTATCTTTATAGGTAGCACGTACGATCAGTGAACAATGCAAAATGCAATCGTGCTGTGTTGAGGCAGAAAGGTGTCTGGCCATGGTAATGCTGTTCTAAAGCCTCTCTGTGCTGCTGCTGTGAAACAATGATATTACTGTACTGAGGGTAGAGCTGTTTTGTACGTCCACTATACATTAACTGGGATATGTCGCGTAAGGCTGACAAACATACCGCCATCTGTGAGCCGAATGTGTAAAGAAAATGTGGGTGCCTCGACGTCTCACAATCTTGTGGGACTTCACGGCATGTTACAGGGATAGTTTTGCCTTTTACCTTAAGTGCGATATTTTCTGTGAATACTTTCAGAATAAACGAGGGGTGAATGGACTCATAAGATAATCATGGAACAAGATGTTGGAGATCATACAGAAGCATGCAGAATTTGACTTGTTACCGGTATAAAGACAAACTTGTCCCTTCGATTAACTAATTAGGCACCACGCCATGAAGACCTATGGGGGAGTGATGTATATTTGATACGAAGATGAAAAAGGCAGACGATCAGATGCAGAAAGATATAAATGAGGTAGGTACAGGCAAATGCCTCTAAGCCTTAGAGTTAAGGAGAATATAATTATTATTCAGTATTGCCTTTCATAATTACATGGACTTGTAGATTTTGAAAGAATTAAACTTCTATTATACCATTAAGATCTAAGAGTTTGTGACGATTGTACATTAGTACAAATATTATGTTTTTGGACATTATCCATCGTCTTGTCTTTATCTGAAAACCGTCCTGCATATTTTTCGAAACACGACGTTTCGGAGACTGGATTCTGTCTCCGTCTTCAGGTAAAACCTACTCAGTTGGGCCCAATCGATAGACCTGTACCAGCTTCAAGATTAGGTACATGACTCAAACACAGCACAAACCATCTGCGAGAGCTAAGAAACTATTAGATTATTAAAACTCCACACGTGTGAGGCATGTGTATGAATACGGGCCTCATACATGTGGAGTTATTAATTTTTTAATGTTCTGTCTTAACTCTCGCAGATGGGTTGTGCTGTGGTTGGCTTGTATACCCTGTCTAGTATTGGTGCTGGTGTCTAGAGATAGGGAAGTAGCTCTGTCGATCGAGCCCAATTGAGTAGGTTCTACCCTGAAGACGGAGACAGAATCTAGTCTACGAAACGTTGTGCTATGAAAAATAAACTGGTCGGCTTTCAGACAAAGACAAGATTATGGATAATGTCCAGAAACATAATATTTGTACTTCCATTATACTATTGTTCTAACATTTGATTTGTTTTCCTGCTTCTATTTCTGCTCTGAGTTGTGTAATGTTTCAGTCTCCAGCGTTCATTTATACTATTTACGTTCCACATAATAACTAGTAAACATTTTCAGCACGCACTTGTTGGCGTGTTTCGCATTCGTACTGCACTATTTCTACCGCTGACAAGTTTATTTTCAGACGATGTTTAAGTTGGTTGTTCGTATGCCCAATAGATGTCAGTTATAGCGTCAAGTGTCATCCTTACAGTTCATCCTACCAGTCCTTTTTCCTAACAGTTCTTTTTATTGTAACCCATTTTTCTGCAGTTAATCTTCCGTATTAGGTGAATATTGACCTGAAAATTATTTCCGGTTATAGAAAGGGGCACATTCTGAGCTTTAACGTAAGATGGATATCTCTTTATCTCTGACATGGCCAGAACTCAATAGAACCATATTGTGACGTTGGTACGATATTCTCACAATCGCTCACTCCACCGTCTACATAATATTTCTTTCTCGTGTCTGAGTGAGCTGTAAATCAATCGCAGAATACTGTGTCAGCTACAGGAAACATTTAGCATTGATTGCAAATTAGAATTATATTGAAAGGTGGCAGTGTGTGGGGGGAATATGAAAAAGAAAATATATCTTTCAAAAACACATCTCAGCACCCCCATCTAAAGAAACTGGAAAATATGAATAACCTACACATGACAAATATTTTTACCTGTGTCCGAATTGGTGACCTCCAGGATGAAAAGAAAGATGCCTTGTCGCAGAATGAATCGTCATACTTTTAAATGTTGTTTCTATGATGTGCGTTAAATTGATACATCTAGGGATGGGCATGTCTACCGGACTCCATGCTGTCTGCTTCAACTAGACAATCGTTGGACAGGTTTTCATTAAATTTTATATTGTGGCATTTTATTAAAAATTGTCGAATAATTGCAGATCTTATTTAAATTTTAGGCCGCGTCATAGCTCAAGAGGTTAGTCACTGGCTTCCCACCGCGGCGGCCCGGGTTCGATCCAGGGTCTAGTCACGTGGGATTTGTGGTGGACAAAGTGGAGCTGGGGCAGGTTTTCTCCGAGTACTTCGGTTTCCCCTGTCAATCTTCATTCCACCAACTGCTCCACAATCACCCTCACCTATCATCTGGGGCTGGTACAATAGGCCAGAAATGGCCGCAGTACAAGGGACTTAGTCCCACCCCACTAGCAATAAAAAAAATAATATTTAAATTTGTTACATTTAAGGATAATCTTACACGAATATCTACATTCTCTTCTGCCGAACATCCCGCTAAACATTCATTGAGAGAAATGTGTTTCGAAAAGACTTTGTCAGGGCCGGAACAAGGGAACAATGGGGCTGTCGCCCCGGGGCCTCTACAGAACAGAAATAGAATCTACAGATGTTATTGAGACATTTGATTGTTTAGAATCAGAAAATTCGGTTTGTACAAAAAGTAAGAAAAAAGAGAACTGTAATAACCTAACAAGTTTAGTATTGATATGTGTCTCAATATTTTGGTAACTCGGCACCGACGCTGCAGAGAATGAAACACATTTTTTACTCAGTGTATTTTCTCGGTAAGTATTACGGATGTCTAGAAAATTACACAAGGAAAGTTTGTTACAAATATAATTTCGAACCCAACATTGCATTTGAGCATTTTTCTGCATCGGTTCGTATNTCCTTCATTCATTATATTTTACAGACGGTAGGACTTCTTGGACGGGTGATCAGACAGTCGTAAGGCCACTACCTGCAAACACAACTACACAAACACACAATAAAGGCACACAGATATTCATGACTTGAGTGGGATTCGAACCCACGATTCCAGTGTTCGAGCGGGCGAAGAGGGTTCGTACCTTAGACAGCGCGACCACTGAAATCGGCTGTTAAGTACGTATGAACTTAAAGTCCTGAACAGATGAAACAATTCAACATCGACATAAATACATAAATGCCTCACGTATCGATATAATGATATATTCCGTAACTGATTATATCCCTCAAAAATTGTGAGTGATGTAGACCATTTATATTTTTTATAAAATTTAGTATCAGCTGAAATATGTGATGTAAAGAAAGAAGAGACAAATATAAGACATAGAAAGAGAGAAAGAAAAGAGAAGGAGTAATATCGCTAATAGACAATTTTTTATTAGGTAGATTCTCTCTCTCTCTACCCCTCCCTCTCACTCTGTGCGCAGTGTCTCTACTGTGCAAACTCTAGACTCCCTTTTTGAAGCCAGGAGCAGCTAAGTCTGGAAACAAATTTAATTACTCAATCACTTTCTCCCAGATAAAATTCTTCCTTTGATTGCACATAAGGTTAAGTGTTACAAATAATTAAGTTTCGGTAATGCGTTTCAGTAGTCGAATTATGTACAACGCTAGAGTTATCTCATTTCTACCTTCAAACAGCCCTTTTTTTATTGTTAGTGGGGTGGGACTAAGTCTCTTGTACTGCGGCCACTTCTGGCCTATTGTACCAGCCCCAGATGATAGGTGAGGGTGATTGTGGAGCAATTGGTGGAATGAAGATTGGCAAGGGAAACCGAAGTACTCCGAGAAAACCTCCCCCAGCGCCACTTTGTCCACCACAAATCCCACTTGACCAGACCCGGGATCGAACCCGGGCCGCCGCGGTAGGAAGTCAGCGACTAACCGCTTGAGCTATGGCGCGACCATCAAACAGCCCTTACCTTCACCTTCAACTACGAATTAGATGTTAAGATTTGAGGTCTTCACGGCGGTGAATATGAAGAAAGCAGCCTTCTGGGATGTGGCGCCGTGTTGACTGATAGTGTGTTAGCACCTGCTCACGCTGGTTCGCTCGCGGATTTCTTCTTTTTCTTCTATACTGAAGATGGAGGTGGTAAGTTCCTTCGAATCGTCGGTTAACACAATATCTACACTGCGCCACATCCCAGAAGGTTGCTTTCTTCAAATTAGATGTTTGCGTTGCAGAAATGAGAAGCGTGATATACAAGCGCCAGGCCTTATTTAGAAGCTAGAAACATCCGAAAACGTTTCAGATACGGAGTGCCTAATAGGCGAAGCCTGTTCTGATTGGAAACACTCCCTAATGACGTTACAGACAGACTCACGTTCTGGTATATAGAATAGAAAGCTAATTCATGTTTATGCAAAGATACAACTCGCCTTAGATCAAACTATAGGTGAGTACTCATACAGGTACAGAATCTTGGCGAAATAACCCTTTTTGAGTCATAGCTTTCCTTAGAAGATTCTGCCAGATTGCATCCAGTTTTTATTTCTTTCGATTTTGCAACAATAATTTTTTACAGAGAAAAGTCGTTAGCCTTGCGTCTAACCCCCAACGTCGAGGACCAGGTCTCTCTACTCGATTAATTATATACGAGTATAAGGTAAAGTTGTCCCTGCGCCTAATTAATTAATAAAGCAGTATTCAATGAAGATATATGAAGAAGTGGAGGTATAGATCCACCACTTTTGACCTCGGCACCAGACGGAGGTGATTTAGTAGCTTCACGCCCCCGTCGTTTTATCCCCCAAGGAAAGAGCCTAAGGAGTCCAATAGATAGGAGGTTGGATGAGTCCCAAAGTCGATCTAGACTCTGTGAAGAGAAAAATTTTACACTGCCGGGAATCGAACCCGGGCTATCTAGCCCGTAATTCGTCACCCTACTGGCTGAACCATCCTGCCTCCATTAATAATGTATACAAACATTTATTTCATTCCAGTTAATACACTTGTTAATTTAACTGTATGTCCTACAGTTTATAGCTAGTTAATTCCTGTTGAAAGTGTCACGGTAGCCGAGCGGTCTAAGGCATGCACTGTCTTCGCTCGCTCGTTCGGAAACCGGGATCGTGGGTTCGAATCCCACTCAAGGCTTGGATGTTTTCTGTGTTCGTCTATAGGTAGAGGCCTTGCGACGAGCTGATCACTCGCCCAAGGAGTCCTACCGTATGTGTAAGATCGAGAAAAACCGAAGCGAACGGAGAAGTTCATGGAGGTAGGCCTAGGCCCACTGGGGCTGTAGTGCCAAGGAAAAAAAAAATCCTGTTACACACTCTGGAAAATAGGACATTCACGAAACGCGTTTCGCTTCAGTTTCTTAATCACACAGTCGGTGGCACTCCTTGGACGGGAGATCAGCTCTGTCACAAAATCGCTACCTAGAAACAGGACAACACAAACACGGAAGAAATGCGGAGAGATATCCACGCCTCGAGTGGGATTCCAACCCACGATCCCGGTGTTTGGGTGAAGATATTTCGTGCCTTAGGCCGCGCCGCCACTTCATTCCAATCAATGATATTATTAATTTAACTATATGTCCTACAGCATGTAGACCTACACAGGGCGCGTTTCAGTGCCAGAAGCACAGGAGGAAAAGTCTTCTGTGCCTATTTGGCATTAAAATCTCCTAACAGAATTTTCATATGTTCTTAAGGGAATTTGTCGAATACACGTTCTACTTCTTCGTATAACCTGTCCTTCACATCATCAATTTTATCCTGTGTTGGGGCATGATCATTCAGAACGATGATATCACACTAGCGACCTCTTAGTATTAAGTAAGACATCCTGTCCTTATCAAACGCAACCCACTTAGCTGCTGATATGATTCTCTTATGTTGTTTGGTCTGTAGTTAGTTAGTTGGTTAGTTAGTTAGTTAGTTAGTTAGTTAGTTAGTTAGTTAGTTAGTTAGTTAGTTAGTTAGTTAGTTAGTTGCTTGTTTGGTCGCTTGGTTGGTTGGTTCCTTCGTTCGTTCGTTGCTCGGTTGGTCGCATGCTTAGACGCTTGGTTAGTTGTTTAGTTAATTAGTTGGTCAGTCACTTGTGTAGTTGGTTCGTTTGTCAGTCTGCTAGACCAGCTTCTTTAGCGAGTGAGTCTGTGTGTCTAGCAGCCAGTGCCTGAATGATTCACGGATTCAAGCCACGTTGACTGCAGTCCTCTGGGTTTGCTTTAGATTATCATATATTTGCATACAGTGGCCCTGCACTGGGTAGAGTTCTCCATCTGAATTTCAAGAGAGAAGCGAGAGCTTAGAAGTTGTAAACTTTCCACAGAATATAAGACGGCATTTTATGGCAGAAACATCCATAACTATCTCACGCATAACCATTAAGCGAGTGTATGGTTTATTATGAAGTTTCCAGGTGCTACAGTCCGACTGAAATTTAATGGTCCCTCGTCTCAGCTCTCAGATCTGTCTGCCATTGGCCGACAGCCAACTATTGGGCATGCGCTTTGCTAGATATGTAGTCTACTCGCGAACACTGTCTCGCTAGACGTACGGGTATGGGCCCTGAACTCTACAAGCTTACGAGTACAGTCTTCAATATCAGGAATCGAAATGAGGAGTCTAGGATACTGCTACATTCTGCCGCCCAGTACCTGACTTGTCACGTCACAAACAGGGGGCGGATTTATATTAATGTGGCTCCCACTTGGAGCTTAGGGTATCCGCGAAACGCTTCATTTCACTTGAGTCTCTTAATAATAGACAGACGCAAGGTCGCTACCTAACACAAACAGAATAAATGCAAACATACATCCATGCCTTGAGTGGGATTCGAATCCAAGATCCCAGCGTTCGAGCTAGCGAAGATATTTCATATCTTAGATCGTGCGACCTCTGTGCAGGCGGAGACAGGGTTCATTAAATCGCGGACAGACTGTAGACTTTACAGGTATTAATTCTTATTAATTTATTAGTTTGTTTAACGACACTTGCAATGACTGTGTAGCTTCGAATGTGAAGATGGCGACGAATAATAAGTCAGGAAAATGCTGATAACATTATCGTCTATTTATAGACATTATTCCTGAATTTTCTGGCAGGAATTGAGGAAAGTCATGAAAAACGTGAGGGTTCGGTGTAATATGTAAGACGGAATTCTGTGGCAGGGAATTCCATAACCGGCTTATATTTTACCATTAAATAAATGATAGATGTGGTTAGTGGTTAGAATTTTGTAGTGCTGGATGTTTCATGCTTCAATTTCTCTTCACTTATTAGTTTCCTTTTACGACGCATTCCCAGTTTCATCAACTATATAGCGTCAAAGTGCGATTAGAAAATTTTTGATAAAGCGGTTGTGTCCTTTTTATAAGTAGATCTACTATTCGTGGCTTATTTAGCAATGCTGTCAATATCTGGAACATAGAGCACCAAATTGTGTAATTATTGATTAATGCTAAATTAGAAAGAATTGAGAGTGAAGCTGTATTGACTGGTTGAGGTGCTACCTCAGAAGTTTCCTAGAGGAACTGAGGGAAACCACTAACCATTAAATCAGCAGGGCCGATGTCCTGGCCGCCAATTGCTTTCCGAATCAATGTTCATGTGAAATTGAACCTTTATTAGACAGGTCGAGGTTACCACATCTTCTTGACGTCGGCTCATAGATGGCGGTAAGGATGACAGCCTTACGCCCCTGCCGCCCTTTACCCTCAGGAATATTCCTGGTACTCATTTCTGTTAGAGGCTGAGTAGACGCCAGGGTCATAACATGGCTGGAAGGATTAGGTCAATTGAAAAATCCAATGACCTCATCGGGACTGGAACCCGCGACCTTTCGGCTTATAGCATTAGTGCCCCAACCAAGTATGCTACCGCGTGCACTACCGATATCTGGTTTAATTGTAACTTGTTCAGTACTTTCAAAGTTATAATATCCACACAGACGAACACGGCTTCTACCTCGTGCTCTCAAAGGATAACAACCAATGGAACTCATTCGATGTGTTTCTTGCTTTGAAACGCTAACAGGTGCTTTTTATCGAATAAATCATCCGTGACGCTGCGGTCCCAACGAATTACATTCAACTTCTCTGAACTAACTCGATGGAGAAAATGTCTTTTTCTTTAATTATATTACGTAAATTTTTAGTGAAGTTGTTTTATCAAGTTAAATGTACTTCAACGTTCCTACATTTCATTCATCAGTAATCTGTCAGATGACAGGTCCACAGCCTCTTCCAAAACAGTTTCTCCACTTAATGCGATCTTCTGTTTTTGGAAAGAGACTATCCAGGAAAAGTGATAATGTGGTAGTTTTTCCATTTGCTTTCCACATCGCAGTACAACAGCCGTTCAAACCACTCTGGTCACGCCTGTTGCTATACGAACTTGAACCATCTCGAGCATCATTTTCTCTGTGCTTCAAGTCGCCGCTGATGACGCTGCTTCCGGCATCAGTTTTCGGTGTCTCTCTTCGTCTGATGCCTACCCTTTGACCTGTCCAGCAAGGGAGGCTACCGCTGGTATAGCTCTCAGGGTCCTTGGCATACTCAAACACCCTCACCACGATAAGGTGGAGACACCAACGAGGGGAACGTTCCTACATATGCAGTTATATATTGTTGGTCTTTACTAATCTCCTGGATACCACGAAATAAAATGTCTTGTTGTGCGAAGTGACGATCCCACAGGCAATGTATAGCAACCGTAGTCAAACACAGAATTCAAGTACCGTTGTATTGCCATTGTGTCCAGTTCTGAGAGTTGCGACATTCGATTTACGTATCCGCGGATATTACTTTATGGCATCTGCACCATGAGATCAAGGATTGCTGGGAATAAGGCTGTAACGGAAAGCTGAATTAAGTAAACATCCTCTCACACCATGCTTATATAATATCAGTTTCGATGTTATCCTGCCATCTGTGCTTAGATTTCCCAAGCAGACTCTTTTATTCCCTTCAAGCTTTCCCGGCTAGATATAATTTTGTATACACTTAGGTTTTGATACCAGAAGTGGCCGCAGTACAAGGGACTTAGTCCCACCCCACTAGCAATAAAGAAAATAATATGTTTAATAAGTGTCAACAACGGTCGCATTTTCTGTAATCCTTCTGTTCCCTTACGACCTTTATCTACTCAATCGCAGTGATTTTTGGAAGGTAGCTGCTTGTTTGCCTAGGGATTACTGTATTGTGATTTTAGTGTTCTGTAAGATCCAAACCCTAGAGTTATTAGTACCATTAATAGAGGTGTCTATTGGTATCAACATTTTATTTTCGAGTGGTAAATTAGAATTCGTCATTTATTGGCATCGAACTAGACTATTCCATGCGGCCGCTATATTGTTACTTAGACCTACTAGTATCTTAAAAGTAAAATTTTAGTAAAATAAGTAAATATTTCAAAGATTATTATCGTGCTTCAGAAACCTGTGGTTGACACTAAAGTTATTTCTGCCGCTTGAAGTTCGACTGGCTGTAATGTAATGATAAGTTTAAAATTTCCAGCTTGGTATAACCCGTGATGGCAACCTGTTTACAGCAACTTCTTCGTACCTATATATCCTAGAGTTTCTGAGTATGGTATTGTGATGTTTGCAATTAAAACGGGACAGACAGTCGGCCTCATACGTATAGCGCATTGCTGCAAGCTGAGAACATAACTTTATTCAGTATATGCATGATTGCAATCAAAATATCGGCAAAAGAAAATGCATTTCCTTGCCATCTGTTACATTTCTTCTTAAATACCGCAATCATGCATCTCGCCTTTTCCTGCCACCTACAGGCAAGCTCCATTACTTTTACATCGTTGCGGTAAGCGTGATCACGGATTACTAAGTGCAGCTCCTGGCACAATTCAGTTACTGCCATCTATGCATAGAATCGAGAAACTCAAAAAGGAAACATCATGTTAACTGCTGCTGACTTTGTGACTGTATCGGAACTTCGCGGGATTATGAAAATGCGCGTAATCTGTACTAGTAATAAGATGTCCGGACACATTCTTTTCGGATTTAATTTCCTTCATCGCCCCAAGATTTTTGTTTATAACCGATATAAAAATGTTGACAAATGTAATCGGCGTTATGGATATTAACCAACACTGCACAGGATCTAACATATTAGCCTTTCATTTTCTAAATATTAAGGGAACTTAAAATTGTTTCAAATGGCAGGGATCAATTTCAATCAGGCCTGTATTTTTTTTTTTTTTACAAAGAGCTGTAAGAAGTTTTATTAATTTTGTGAAGTTTGAAGTTAAGGCAGCGGTGACAAGTTATTGTGCCTTTTCATTCATAAGACCTTTGAGATCAGAAGGCAGGTTATTAAAAATGTTGATCCCAGCATAATATGCGCTCTTCTGAAAGCGTGAGAGGTTAGCAATTGGTTTATGAAGACAGTATGAGGGAAAACATCATGTCAGGAAGTATGAAAGAGGCGTTTCACTGTAAGTACAAGCTCCTGCAGTATATCTTGTAATCTCCTTGTATTCTTAGTCTTTGCCAGAGTTTCTGCTCCATGTGTAAATACAAGTAAGCAATACAGATTATACAGCATAAATGAAATTTCCACAACCAAATGACATCCTAGTATCACCATGGAATTCTAGGCAGACTCAGGGAATCTGATAAAAATACAGAAGTTAATAGTGAGGCTGTTATTGGTTCAACAAGCCAACTGCAGATATAAAATTACTTTCATGAACTACCAAAGCCTTGCAGAAGATATCAAAATAATAAAAATTAACTAACTACTGAGTCGGAAGTGAAGGCCCAACTAAGAACAGAAGTTGAAATATCATGCTGATTGGCACTCTTCAAGCATCTCTCAAAAGGTTTTGAATGGCCCAAATTAATGATGTGATAATGTATGAATCATGTTATAACCAAATTTACAGTATATTGCAGGGTAAGAGAATAAGAATTTTTAATTTTTCTATGGTAAAATTTGTTAACTCTTTTCCAGTAGAAGCACTGCAAGTATCTGTTTTCAACAATACCCTGAACAGAACACAGCCTCCTGTTAGGTAGTATCAGTGAGGGTAAAAACAGGACAAATGTGAAGTCCACTTCTGGCCACAATTCCACACTGAAATCAGAAAGCTTATTCCACATTTAGTTGTTTGTCTTTGTTGTTGCTATTGTTACTGCTGTTCTTGTTGCTTCTCCCTTGATTTCTTTACATTGCTGTAATGAAATTCGTTTTTCTCAGGCCACTGATATTATACTTTTGGTTTAAGTCATGTTAATTATTCCATAAAGTATACACCCCAAATGACAACTGACTGCTCTGTACATTCTAAGACTATAAATGAATTAAATTAGATCAGAATACACACATGTAGGAACCCATGACAGCATGATTTGTATAAGGGTCACACACCATGAGAATCGTTATCTACGAAGAGGTGACAAAATGAAAAACAATTTAAAAAATGAAACAGACAACATAAAAGTAATGAAGGTCATCATCATGAACTGATGACTGAATAAAAATGTAACATTGCCTAGAGATTAACAATTATAAATAATCTTCATTTCATGCATCCTGTTGTGTTACAAAATATAACTTTATTTTTCCGTCACAATACACCAACTAAAGAGTATCAAGGTCAATACCCAGCTATGCCTCACTACATGTTTCGGCTGTTTATGGCCATCATCAGGTGAATACAAATTGTAAATATTTTATAGATGAATGTTGTAAATTGAACTTCCAAAGCATGGGAGAGATAATGGTAGTGTACAGTATTCTAAATATAAAGCCTTAATGGAAAAGCCTTTTGGAAGACCTAGATGTAGATATAAAGACAACACTGACGTGGAGACAGGATGAGAGAGATTGTGGAAGATTATATTGAAATGTAGATATGGTGGGGGATGTGAACTGGATTTGTATTTTTTAAGAGCATACTGATGAAATAGTCTTATTAATGTTATTACTGTGGTTGTTTTTGTATGAGGATGATCAGTTGATGGGATTTCATATAAAAATATGATGCACAGTACTGTACCTATTGTGCATAATACAAAGTAATAATTTCATATCATTAGTCAACAAGTCAAAATCAATGGCCTATAAAGAAAATTTCTGATCAGAGCAAAACTTGTTATGAATAAAGAAATTCTATGACAGGTCTCATGCTTTCATTATTTGAGTTATCCATCATAAAATAATGGAACTGAAGTCAATAATAGAATTTTGTTGTTCAGCTTAATGTGCAATATTATAAGACGAAATCTTAAGAAAACTTGAAACCATATGCAGATGAAATTTTATAACACCACTGTAGTTTCAAACAGCTTGTCTGGATATTCAATTTTGATCATCTGGGGGGGGGGTGATAAAAAGATAATTGCAGTTTTTTAAGGCATGATAATAGAATGATGTTATGAGACACACAAACACAACAAAATAAATGAACAAGAGAAAGATAAGAATTTTTTTGTACTGAGTAACAGAATAGTCGGCAAAACAAACAATGTTTTAAAAATAAAGAATATTTTAAGAATGGAAACAAATATTAAAGTAAAAACCAAAGAAAGGATTTAGAAAATCCCCTAAAGAGTCAGACACATCAGACATAAGAGTATTAATCCAGAAGAGGTAAAATGTTTGCCCAGATTTAAACATTTATTCATTTCTTGCAACCCTTTATTCTGGCATCTGAATGGCCTCCTGTTGCACATGTAGCAAAAAAAAAAGTAAAGCTATCCCTGTAACAGGCCGTGAAGGCCCTTAGGGTTGTGAGACGTTCAGGGTCCCACATTATCTAGACAATCGGCTCAAAGATGGCGGTAAAGTTGTCGCCTTACGCGCCGGCCATACTTTACTCCCCAGGAAAATTATTTCCTTAATTCCTGGTACTCATTTCTATTAGAGGCTGAGCCAACCCAAGGGCCATAGTGTGGCTGGAAGGATTAGGTCAACTGAAAAAAATCCAATGACCTCATTGGGACTTGAACCCCAACCTTCTGGCTTGTTGCATAGTGCCTCAACCAACTACACTGCCGCGTGCCACGTTACATGTGTAGTACCCTTTTTAATCCGTGCTGTGACTTTTTTACCACAATCTTCTTAAAAATGAAAAGATAAAAAGACAAACTATGTAACAAAAATAAAAAACTACCACAAACTAGTAAAGTGATACAAAAGTTCACTTCTGTGCCATCTGTGAAAGACAAATGAAAACGTCAGGTATAATTGAAAATAGTTGCAGGAGAGACAAGTCAATTGCAAAGTATAGGCCATCATTACCTATCATAAGTCTGACCCAATGTTCCTACATCTTAAGCATCCATTCAAATGATTTGATCCTATGTCCAGCCTGGTACCATTTGATTGAGCAGCCATCTGAAAAATGAGCCCTGAGCACACAGAGATGTGTGTATTTGCATTTTTTTTAATTCACTTAGTGGGGGGTGGAGTCCAACTGGGTCCACTTGGCACGGCAGCCACTGTTTGGCCTATTGTACCTACTCCGGGTGATTATGATGATGGAGAATTTGGTGGAATGAAGATTGGCAAGGGAAACCGAAGTACTCGGAGAAAACCCGTCCCAGCACCACTTTGTCCACCACAAATCCCACTTGACCAGACCCAGGCCGCTGCAGTGGGAAGCCAGCAACTAACTGCTTGAGCTATGGTGCGGCCTTGCGTATTTAAATAAGAAATGATCACATTTTCATAAAGCAAAAAAGAAAATCCAATTTGGCCATTTAAAATTAAAAACAGCTCACTCCATAATAAGTCTGCACATCTGGATATACTGTTATGGTGTCTGAATTTCTTAATGGCTGCATCTTCTGACAGTCTGTGAGATCCATTGGTAAGGTTTGGCTTTAGCTATGTTGCAGATCCAGCTGGAACTGATGGTATGGACTCAGCTCTCTTTGTTGGTGAAGGACAGAGGCCAGATGGGATGCACTGCTACCAGCAGTCCAAAAGAAGAGGTCATTATATCACTGCCTAACTTGACTGGGCATAAATTAAATGCCTTTGTCACTGATGGATATTAAGGGAGCCTAAATATGAAAAACTTTGGCTCTAACTACAGTTGAGGCTCTTTAAGAACCCAGGCAACTCTGGGACCACACAGTAAACCCAGTAGTCATCTGAACATTGGAGTAAATAGAAGTGCCCCTCCCCATTAATACCAATATAATACAATACAAGTAGTCATTAAGTTGTTAATGTATGGGATGTGTGAAGTGATGGAGTGATGTTTGTAATTTGAATTCACATTACAACCATTATCTTTCTGGACATTATCCATCTTTTTGTTTTTATCTAAGCACAGTCCTAGCTAGCCTGCTTTATTGACTGGGCCCAACTGAGTAGGTTTTACCTGAAGACGGAGACAGAATCCAGTTCCGTTGTGTTTTGAAATATAAACAAGACAGTGTTTTCAGATAAAAAGAGTATGATGCATAATGTCCAGAAATGTAATACTTGTACCAATGTACCATTGTCAGAAACTTTTAGATTTTATTCAATTCACAGACTCCACATTTTCACATTTGCTGCTGCTCAACCTTTGTGGCGAAGTAACCAGAAGATGAGTTCTGGCTCCAGATTGCAATCATATTTGATCACAATTAAGAACCTCTGCATTTTCACATATCAGTATCTTAGGTATTGTTGTTGATTATCCAATGTAAATAATTTAGTCTTGTATATTTGTACTCTAGTGAAATTTTTACACTAACCTAGCCAAGAATTGCTTGTAAATTTGCAGGAGGATGCTCTAAAACAAACCTAATCTAATTTCATATAACGCTAAGAAGTGTGTCTGACTTCTGGAATATAATATTGTGTAGTGTGATGAAAGTCAACCAGTGTTCCAGAGAAACACACTGCCTCCACATCAATGCCAAAAAGTAAACCAAAAAAACAAAAACCAGCATGAAGCCGGTAGCAAGGAAATTCAATATAATCTAACAAAGTAGCTAATGCACTTCCATATTCCGAATCCAGTGACGTTCCAAGCTGAAGCATGGTACCAAAGTCAATGGAGAAGCCAAACATGACGCCAACTGTAATTTTAGCACTGTATCTGCTGCATGCTGAAACCAGTAAAAACATTCGTCTGAACTCATTTCAGCTAACATAATTATCAAAGCTCAGTAATTACAAAATATGGAGATTCAAGCAGAACTCATAAAGCGCATTTTCCTGTTGCATAAATTTCCAGTCCTATTAGTAATGTAATTTTATTTTATTTTCATGAATAACTTAAGTACAGAAGAAAAGCGAGATTAACGGCCATGGGGATCCATTGTCCTGACCACGTGACACCCTCATGCGTAAAAGTTGGCACCAACTTCACCAACAAGCGTCGGTCACTCGGTCGGTATAGTTCGCTTGCGGACTAAAGGTCACGGAGTCTGTTGTTGTTTTCTGGTCATAGTAAAATTGTTGGACATAACCTCAAAGTTTCACATCATTGCATGTTCCTAATTGTTAAGAAACAATACATTATATAATGTGTAGATATGTTTATGACCTATCTTCATACCATATTTCACATGGCTATGTCCAATGGTTCGTTAATTATTGCCAGTAAAATAAAATCTAGAGAAAATTTGTCATGTTATTTTACACTCTACAATGGTATTATCTTAACAAAAGTTGCATATTTTTAAAATAATTTGCTACAATCATAATTTAAGGATTTTTTTTAATTCGCATAGTGGGGTGTGGAGTCCAGCTGGGTCCACTCGGCATTGATGGAGAATTTGGTGGAATGAAGATTGGCAGGGGAAACCGAAGTACTCGGAGAAAACCCGCCCCCAGCGCCACTTTGTCCACCACAAATCCCACTTGACCACACCCGGGATCGAACCCGGGACGCCGCTGTGAGAGGCCAGCGACTAACTGCTTGAGCTATGGTGCGGCCATAATTTAAGGATTCTATTTCATGTGCTGTTTGTGTTTGCTCTCAACTTGTTACTAATTGTACATAACACTCCTTGCTGTTTGCTTGAATGTACGAAGGTAAAACTTGTACCGTATGGACATGCGTTAGAGTAACCGAAACAGAATCTAGAAATTTAGAAGGCAGTGATCATGATGGAGAAGGGGTTGTATTCAGCTGCCGATGTTGTGTAATGTGTTTACTTAGCTTACAGCTATGACCTGTAAATATGTAATACATTTAGTGTATACATTGGTAATTATTTATTTGAAAGTACGTGAAAATGTGAACTGTTCTACCAGCTAGACTATATGGACGACCTGAGTGCAGTGCGATAAAAATTTCGAATAAGAGAAGTGGTCAGAAATGTATGCGATCATCTAATGAAGATAAACCGTTAATATAAATCGTGTGGGAGTGAAAACACGAAGTGGAGTGACCAGAGCACAATATCAGGTAAATATATTAAGTCATGTAATCAATGCGTCTGATTGTTTATACCCAGTGATCTTTGTTTGAATACTCTATGGTCACTATTTACAGCGGTTCACAACGAATGTCAAGTCTAAGATGCGGATCAGTACAAAAAGGACTGTAGTAATGCGAATAATGTTTTTTCATAGGGGTTATATACGGGTTTCGGCGAAGAACAGAGTAATTGAGTGTAGCTAGTAGTCACAAGAAGAACGTTACTGATTGTCTAGTTCTTGTTGATAGTAAAAAATTGTGTGAGAATAAGTTATATTTCCACAGTGGCCTTTAAGTTGGTTCGAATATTTATATCTGATATTAAACACGATCATACGTAATTTAACTGACCGTGTCATTAAGTATTTCAAGGATAACTGAAGTTTTGCTTGTCTACTATTCTGTGAATACTCCCAAAAAACAGAAGAAATACAAACTATCGTGGAGCTACGAGTGTGTTAGATTGCAGGTTACTCTCTGGTACAAATTTTATTATGTGGTGCACAGTTCTGATTAATCATTTTGTTTCAGTTAAACTGAATAGAATAGGTTTGTGCTAGGGGTGGAATTGTCAAGAATCTGTACCAGTATACACTTTTGATGTTTTATAGGGAACAGTTGCTCCGCATATTGATGTCCTAAGTACATATAGATATTAATTTGATTGATTTATTAGAGTGCTTGTTAACAGCAATGGCAAGCACTGAAGTACACAAAAATGCAAAGGAAAACAGAGATAAAATAAATAAAAGGGGAAAAATGACAATTTCATTATAATTGTACAAAGGAAATATATCTTCCAGGGAAACCATATGCCTATTAAAGATAATAAAAAACTAACAGTATCCATGATGAAGTGATGTTTTTCCCCCCGTGTTAACATTATAAAGCAGTAAACTATCAAGATGGCATTGCCTGGAGTAAAGTGTTATATTTTAAATATTTTAGAATCAGACCCTAATTGTGAGATAGATGAAAGTGATGAAATTGACTATGGAGTAAACAAAAATTTCTTCTGTAATTTTGCAAGTTTATTCAGATCTGCCAATATAAGGTTTTTCCAGGCAACCAAGGCATATTGATGCTATGACCTTACTGAAGCAACATATGGCTATCCAGTGTTATGAAACTAATGACCCCTAGAAGCTTTATTGCATGGGAGAAGACACATAGTTAAAACATGTTGTACTGTCCTATATGACAGCCAGCTCTTTTTGACACAGTTGATATGCAAAATTAAGCTGGTACCAAGATCTAATTAAAGTGTGTCCTGCTGTTCATACAAGTAAAAGAAATAGCATTTGTTATGAATGTTGAGGTCCATGTATGGTTCAGAACACCACTTTTGTACCACATTAATATCTGCCTACGAACTTTCCTTTTCTATTGTCTTTATCACTCAGTGAATTTTCATATCATAAGTAGCAGTATATTATGGTAATGAATTTTGACATAAACGTTGTTAATAAAAATGCTGAACAAAATCAGACCCAAGTTATAACTTTGCAGTACAGCACAAAACATAGAAAACAGGAAAGAAACATTCTCTCTGTAAATACAGGGGCAACAGCTGCTTCTTTCCATATAAGGGAAATGCCTTTCAGTAAGCAGGATTAATATGTTCTGGCACAAGCACAAAAATCCCAGTGCAGATTTTGTTAATAAGACTAGGGATTTTGTCTGGACTGATGACATTCGTTGACCTAAGACATCAAATTGTCTGCTTGATGTTGCCAGAAATGGAAGGAACATTTTTAAGATTAGAAAGAGTAGTCTCAAGAGCACTGGGAACATAGACAGGAGAGGAAGAATTGAAAGCAGATTGAGAGTGGTCAGCGAAGGCTTCTGCACTAAGCCATGGCTTCATAATACAATTATCACCACATTTAATATGCATAATATTGTCATCATATTCTTTATATTTAGAAACATATTTCCAGAAGTGCTTAGTTTGGGTCCTAAGGTATCAGCCAATGAAGTCTGTTCTGCTAATCAAATTAACTTATGATAGCAAACCAAAAAATACTGTAGTGTTTACTAGATTTAGTTTTCTTGTGTGTTTTGGAAAACTAAGTTTTCTGTTTAATGTAATATTTTAATGCGGAAGAAAATGAGTGTGGGAAGAAAGAATTTCTGAGTTTAACAAATGGAGTGGCTACATTCTAGCTTTGATCACTGGACGGCAGAGTCAGCTGAATTGTAGTTAAGTACAAATGACCAGTCAGACATACAGTGGTTGGGCAAAATAATGGAAACACTGCAGATACTGTACACATATCTTTATTAATATGGTGTTGGACCACCTTTTGCCTCGAGCACAACCACAGTCCTTCTTGAAATGGATTCATACAAGTTTTGAACAGTTTGTAGTGAAATTCTTTACCATTCTTCTAGAACATGTTCAAGTTGCTGTAGAAATGTTGGATGTGAGAGTCTGTTCCTAACTCTACTCTCCAAAACTGACCAGAGTGGTTCAGTGATGCTTGAATCTGGCAATTGTCCTGGCCATGGAAGATGTTGCAGTTCACCTTCATGCCCTTCAAACCATGACTGAACAGTTCCATCTCTGTGAATAGGGGCATTATCATGTTGGAAAACTGCAACGTTGTTTGGAAATAACGTCTGGATCATGGGATGCACCTGATTCCCCAACCTATCTTTGTACTCTCTTGCAATAATTCGGCCATGAAGAGTAATAGTGGGACCAACAGAATACCATGATACTGCTGCTTAAACCATCACAGAATCTCTCACTGTTGGAACCAAACCAGGCATTCCAGATTGTAGGCTTTCTTGTTTCTCCAAATTTAAACTCTTCATGAGGGGTGTGAAGGGCGACTCATCTGACCATATTACGCATGCTTTTACAGTTGTCTGGTGTCCACGTTTCATGGTCATGACACCATAGTTTACGCATATGAGTATTACTTTCAATAATCAGAGGTTTAGCGGATTTGTGAATTTCACGTCGGACAGTTTTTGAGGAAACGGTCTTCAAGATGAATATTCAGTTTTGCTGTCCCCTGTGGTGAGGTAGTTATATGATTTTTTGAAACAATCCTCAGTGAATGATGATCTGTTTCTGTCAATGCTGATTTTTGCCCACTGTTCCTCTTCGCCAGTGTTGTCTTCCAGTGATTCATGTATGCCGCATAACCTTAGAAACTGTTGCTCTTGATATGCCTAATAACGTGGCATCTGTGCATCCCCCTGTCACTGCTAGATAACACCTCTGTAAAAATGTTTCCATGACAGTGAAGCATTATTTGGGGCATTGTCTTCTATGCAGTCCATGTCATATTAAAGGAAAGTAGGGGATTAGTTCTTCCCAGAACTTCCTGTATTTGTTCTTATCTGAGTTCTACTACATTCTTCTCCAGACCTTTCTTATGTGCATAACATCAGAAAAGGTAATGTTTGTCATGTGTCATGTTTCATGGATTGTTGGGTTCTTTGGTAGTTATAGAAGTATACTTTAGAACATTCTTGGTTAATTTCCAGAAGTATGTTTGTAGGCACTATCGTAAAGCCTACATGGAGGTAATTGGCCAATTGATTGATTCAGACTTAAAATGTGATGTGATAAATACTCTTGAATACATTCTTTGTTGATGGTAGTGGACTGAATTCTTCAGACACTTTGTAACTGAATTTGAACCATCATCTGAATATTATTTGAATTGAAATTTTTATGTGCCAGTGTATTCATGAATATATGTATGTTTGTATAACAGGAAAAGTTACAAAATTAAGTAAAGTGTGTTGTTACAAAGAGCTGTATGTGACTTCTAAGTAAATGATTTGTGTACTTTTTCTATGTACGTGTATGTCCAGAATTGTTAGAGGGGATACAGCATGTTGTGCAGTGGAGTACAAAGGCCGCATTTTCTGAGTAAAATTGGCCAGAGAGTGAAGCTGACCATTCTCCTCTGTGTGATGTCAAGATTCAGAATTCAATAAGCTGTTTTTAGCTCCTGTACCTTTTTTACCCAGGGGGCACGTGGTAGTGTATTTGGTTGGGGCACTGTGCTACAAGCCAGAAGGTTGCAGGTTTGATTCCTGATGAGGTCATTGGATTTTTCAGTTAACCTAATCCTTTTAGCTGCACTCTGGCCTTGGGATCGACTGAGCCCCTAATAGACATGAGTATGAGGAATCTTTGCAGGGGTAAAGGGTGGCCAGCATGCAAGGCTAACAGCCTCATTAACATCTTTGAGCAGGTTTGATTCCCAATGAAGTCATTGGATTTTTCAGTTGACCTAATCCTTCCATCTGCACTCTGGCCCTGGGATCAACTCAGCCACTAATGGAAATGAGTACCAGGAATCTTTGCAGGGGTAAAGGGTGTGCAGCATGCAAGGCTGACAGCCTCGTTGATGTCCGTGAGCCGATTGTCTAGAATATGTGGAAGCCCCAACGTCTCACAACTTAATGGTCCTCGTGGCCTGTTACAGGGATACATTTACCTTTTTACCTTATTTACTTTCATTATGTGGTGCTTTGACTTGCTGGTAACTTTACCTTTAAATTGCCAAAATTCTTAGTTTGCCAGGTTTCTTATATGAGTTTTACTTATTTGGCCCAGAGGCATTGTATTCACACCTCTGATCTGCACTGACCATTGATTTAGCCAGGAAGCTTATGCAGCAGCTCTCACACCAGATTAGTAAAGTGAAAGTTCAAGAGAGGCAAAACCCTCTGAAGTCTAAAGTACACGTAGAACTACTGGATACTTATCTCTTGAGCAGATAGTGGCATTTTATGTTATGTATTGGAAAGTTTCTGGGTATGTGCCTGGAATTTAAATAAATCATAGAATGTATACCAGGGAAGAAGATTGACCAGTTGAATGTATTATATAGACAATCCCACAACATTTGTTTATGAACATAGTTTGTAAATCTGGCAACATACTTTGGCAGTAAAGTGCCATCATCAAATCCAAATACTGATTATGAACATAAATAAGAATTGTGTTATTCTGAATGTTAAATGCAGTTTGCTATTTATGATTTTACTTGCTGGAGCCATGTAGGTGAATGTGAAGAGAGTTCCTCTTCATAAAATACAGTGATTACAATGTTATGGATTAAAATACAAAACCTAGTATACAACATACAAACATAAAATCATTAATATGTATATATCAAGGTACACAAAACATTATAGCTTGTTGTGGAGGCCAAGATAAATGGTGTAATAAACAGTTACCAAACAGAAGCAGTAATAGGATTAGGGTAAAACTTATTTATTTATTTACATAATATGGTGGTGTAGCTACCCAGGGAGAAACAGACAGAATTTAACCTTGGGTAACAGTGCTCCTGTTCAGTTTAAAAGAAATATGATTTCATTTTAATGTGATCAACTAATTTAGATTCATTTCAAGTAACAGCACTCACTTGAATGGTAATTGAGAGGTGGGGTGGAGGGGAGTAGATTATTGTGTGGGTGGCAGAGAATGATTGCAAGAAGAGAATGGAAAATTGTGTTCGATTTATGCGATTTCTCCCTCTGTGATTTTTTTTTCCCTTCATTTGGAACACAGCTGTTGGATAAATCGAATATCTGTAAATTTATGGAAGACACTGTAATGTGTGTCTATTTTTAATTACTCGGTGCTATGGTTTAAAGGTTCGGCCACACAGAACGCTATGCTATGTTTGCTACGTACGCGTGTGCACTCTGCGACAGAGCTAACATAGAAAACGTAGCATACGTAGCGTACGGAAGTCTGTGTGGCCAGTCACATTGGCAATAAAGGGAGATATTTTTCTGTTCGTATAGCGAACATAGCATGCGTAGCGCTCTGTGTGGCTGAACCTTTAATCAGTTGTTAGGTTACTATTCAGTTTTATATTCTCACCATTCAACCATATACTATGTCTAAGGTAAGGACTTAAATTAAGTACCATACCATGAAGACACATGGGGGAGTGGAGGTATAGGTCCATCATTCTTAACCTCTGCACTAGATGTAGGTGAATGACCATCTTCATGCCCCTGCTGCTTTACTCCCAGGGAAATATCCCCTAGTACCCATCATGAGGAGGCTAGGTGGACCCCACAGCTGGTCTGGGCCTTATGGAGAAGGGATAAATCTCTTGCCCCTGCCAGAAATCAATCACATTGTTAGTAATATACTCATACTTGTAACGTCAGATTGACCCTATTATGTAGTACAAAATTGTATTACACATGTTCTTCAGTTTTTGAATTAATTCTTTTTTGGTAGGGTCCTGTTGATAATTAGGCCTGTGTGGTATCTGGATAAGCCTGTGTGTGCAAGTTGAAGGACTGTTTTGTACTGTAGGCATTTCCTGTTTACGCATGTTGCTACTGTTTGGGCCAGAGGACAGTGTTTTAATATAGTATATATCTTGTCTGTAATTGATATAAAACTATAAATCTTGTTAACAAACATATGTTGCATAACTGTATACATGATATATTTGTCAAGTGCACAGCAATGTAAGAATGATCAGTCGTCTCCATTGAGCACTACATCTGAAATCTGTGAAACTACCTGCGCTTTCTCTTGAAACACCTTCAAGTTGGGATGCTTAAGCTCATTTATAAATTTGCCAATTTGGTCATCGATTAGTTAAAGGAGTGATATTTCTAGTAATGTTAATTTTTATTTTCCAGAGGTAGCAAAATATTTAACCAGAGTGAAGCCCTAACTGAGACTGTGTAAACACTGTTTTCGTCAGCAATAGTAACAATGTGATAATACAGAATTTCCAAATTGTGGCCTAATTTCAAGTAGTAACTAGTTGCTATTACAGAAATTGAAAGTAGTTCATTAGTGGTATCAGTGTGGAATAGGATCAAGAATGGAGTGTATTAATGCTATTCATAAATTGATAAAAATTGAAATATTTTAATATAGATAAAAGGTGAAGCCATCCCTATAACAGGCCTTGGAGGCCCATGCACTGCAATGCTGTAATTATGCCATAATTTAAATATTAACCTGGATATGAACTGTACACGTGTACAAGCACAGAAACTGTAAAATGCAACCCATGCGTTTCCCGTATTGAGATTTATGCCAGTCTATATGCTGAAACTCCTGAAATCATAACATCACAATGGAAAGAATGGAACTTGTAAGGAAACTGACAGTCCAGATATTTTGGGTTTGTGGGTTGACACCATATATTCTGGTAGGTAGGAGGAACATCTACCTCCTACCCAGATAATAGAGCCCTAATGAAAATCTCAAATCTGATATAGTTAATCCTGTTGCTGATCAGTTTGTTAAATTTATAAGGAAAGGATCATGAATAATAGTAATAAAAGTTAAAGTTTACCTGTGCTTCGTTAGTTAAGTACTATGCCATTAAGACATGGGGGAGTGGAGGTATAGCACCACCATTGTTGACCTCAAAATTGGATGGAGGTGAATGGTCATTTTCACACAACGCCGCTTTACCCCTGGTAAAGCGCCCACAGTGTCCATTGGTTAGGAGGCTGGGTGGACCCCAGAGGCAGTCTGGACACAGTGCAGAAGAGCAAAGTCTTGCCCCTGCAGGGAATCGGCCTCCAATCGTCTGTCCCGTAGCCCGTCACTGTACTGACTGAGCTATCCCAGCTCCTCCTTAAGTGATAATGCACTTTTAAATGAAGTATGCTGATGTTTTATGCGATAGTGTAAATAATATTTTAGGGTTATCATTTTAGAACCTTCTCATATCATTTCAGGTGCTCCTTAGTAGCCATCAGGTGAATTAAATGAGGCTCTTAAGAGTATACAGTGTGTGCCATTGGCAGATGCCATTGTAAATGATAGGCTAATATCAAAATATTTTTAAGAAAAGAAAATGTATCTGATATGAGAAAGGGAAGTGATATTCTGTAATTCTGGAGGTAGATGCCCCTTATTGTATAGATGGGCTGAATAATTAAGACTACAGTGAACTCTTTCCTAATAAAAAACCAACATTAAATTTACAACTATTCAGCGTTAGTTGATAGGACTGCTTATTCAAATTGACGAGAAGTTAGAACCACACACCGAATGAATAAACAACAAACATCAAGGTTTCACTGTTCACTGTTATTACACACACAAAAGTAAATTAAATGTTGTTTATGATTTATTTGATATGTGCTTCCAAGTTGTAACAGAGCTCTGCATTAAAAGAATAAACTGATTTGGTTTTATCGCATTCTAAACTCAGGTAAAGATAAAGTTTCCTGTGCTTAACTAGTTAAGCAGTACGCCATGAAGACGTGTGGGGGAGTGGATGTATAGACTAGGGTGACCAACTCTCCCATATTTCCCGGGATCTCCTGTATTAGAGCTAATTTCTTTGGATCCTCCCGGCATCCGTATTGACCTTCTATTTCTCCCGTATATTTCATTAACAATGAAGATCGCAAAATTTAAATTATATATTGTTCCCGCCAAATAGATTCCGATATAAACTGTCATTTTTATCAACAGTTTAGACTTAGAGGTACTTATCGATAAATAACGAAAAATTACCTATAATAATCGATAGAAAGTTTAGCATATACTAATCGATAGCGGAATATCCGTTTCTGGATTGTAATATTTTCTGTTCTTGCTTCTTGCCGTGTTCATCCACGTGCTTTTAAATAATTGCCAAATTGAATCCATTATCATAATGAGTAGTGACAATGAAAGTGAAAGCAACAATGCAAAAACTCCACCTAAGAAGAAAACTAAATACTTGTGCGTTTACTTGAGAAAATGGGAAGAACAATATTTATGGTTAAAGTCCGTGCCCTCCAACGTTTACAGAGCTTACTGTATACTTTGTAAACGTGAGTTCAGCATCGCTCACGGAGGTAATACCGACTGCAGACAACATTCTTGCACAGAAGGGCATAAACGAAAGGAAAGGGACGTGAGGACCTCTTCAAATTTACACCTCTTTTTCGGGAACAGCAGCAAAGACTTCAATAACGTTGCAGGTGAGCTAGCATTGGTTTTGCATAGTGTAAAACACAACATCGGCTACAGAAGTATGGATTGCGCAAATAAGTTATTGAAGGATATTTTCCATGACTCTAACTTGGCCAAGAAGATGTCCTGTGGCCGAACAAAGGCAGAGGCTATTGTGAAAAATATTCTAGCGCCAAGAAGTCTGCGAGACTTCATCGATGTGTTGAAGGATCCAGCAAAATCAAGCAACTTTTTCTCTATTGCAACTGATGCCTCCAACCACAAAAACAGAAAGATATTCCCGCTGGTTGTAAGGTATTTTGACCCTCTTAGTGGTGTTAAAAATAGGTTCCTGGACTTCATTGAACAAGCTGATGAAACAGCTAATGCTACCCATAATTTGATCAAGTCTTCACTTGATACACACAAGTTAGATATAAAAAATCTAACTTCATATTGTGCAGATAATGCAAATGTGAATTATGGGAAGCATAATTCTGTGTTCAGACTGCTACAAGAAGATAACAAAGATGTGCTTAAAGCAAACTGCTGAAATCATATATTGCATAATGCCACAAAACATGCATCTGATGGATTAGATGTGGATATTGAAATGATCATCTTAAAAATATATGGACATTTTTCAGTATCAGCAAAAAGAAGAGAAGAGTTGAAGTCATTCTTTGATCTTGTTGATGCCGAGTTGGAGGTTGTTCATCATGTCCCCACTCGTTGGCTTACCCTAACATCAGCTGTGGACAGGTTAATACAAAGCTGGTTACCTATTAAGAGTTATTTCAAAAGTGTGAATGACTGTCTAAAAATATTAAACATTTCAGTGATAAAGATCCAGAAAATGAGTGCGTTATTGAGGCATATCTTAATTTTTTTTTCCCAACATTCATGCAGTACTTGTTCAATCTGCCAAAATTCTTGAAACTGCTAATCTTAGCATCATGGAACGCTACAGTGTAATGCAATGTGTAGGCAATAAAATTCAGCAGAGGATAGAGGACAGGTTTTTTGGTACTGCCACAGAAAAAATTTTAAACTGTTTGAATCCACCCCTGCAGAAATGTGCTAGAGATTATTTTGTTAATTTCTACTGTTGCTTGCACAAGTACATTTCTAAGAATTTTGAGTTATCAAATGCAAATCCTGCCCATTGTCTTTTGCCGTTAAATTTAAACACTGAACTTTCTTTCAGACATTTTAAAACCATTGTAAAAGAATTTAATCTTGATTTTGTAAATGAGAACAGCCTGTATGAAGAGTTTTCTAGTGCAAAAAGTGTTCTGAATGTGGTAAAAACAGGACGTATAGAACAAAGTTGGGTCAATATTTTCAGTGATTTAAGAAACAAACAAATTGATGTGCCAAACCTTATTAAGATCTTAGGTTTTGTTTTAAGCATCTCAGACTCAAATGCCCATACTGAAAGAATTTTTTCACTGATGAGCAATAAATGGACTGATCATAGAAATCAAAGCAGCTTAGAACTAATTAAGTCAGAGCTAATGGTAGCAATTAATTATGACTATAGTTGTAAAGAGTTTTTTAAATTTGCACAAGAAGATAAAAAAATGCTTAGTTCTGCAGCATCACTGGACAAATACATATAGGTTAGGACTAAGAAACATGCAAATTTGTAAAATATATTCTATATTGTGACCTGTATATTATATACAATGTAAATTAATTGTTTTGTTTAATATTATCCATTCCATGAACGTTTGCTGGACTGACGCCGCGCCGCAAAAAATGCGCAAAATTTGTCGTGACTAAATCTCCCTTAAATTCATGACCGAAAGTTGGTCACCCTAGTATAGACCTACGTTTTGTTGACCATGGTACTAGTTGGAGGTGAGTGGTTAGATTTACGGCCCGGCCACTTTACCCCCAGGGAAAGAGCCCCCGGTAGGTTGGGTGGACCCGAGAGCTGGTCTGGACGACATGGAGAAGTGAAAATTTTTACCTCCACCGGGACTCGTACTCCGACTCCTTGGTTGTCCAGTCTGTAGCCAGTCTCTGTACCGACTGTGCTATCCCAGCTCCCTTCTAAACTCGTGCGGATTTGCAAATTCAGTTGTGAGGATGCTTCGTTTAATTACTGTTGAGACTAAGAAACTTCGACAATCTTCGGGTGTGTTCGGATGACTGTTGCTGTTGTTAATCGTACAATATAGGAAATGTAGCACAACATAACAGTTCATTTTTGATTAACTCAAAAACCTTAACGCTTACTGGAAAATTACGTCGGGATAGCTCAGTCTATATAGTGGCTAGGCTACGGTCTGGACGGCTGACGATTCGCGGTTCAATTCCCGGCAGGGGCAAGCGATGTTTCTCTTCTCCACAACGTCCAGACCGACTCTGAGGCAAACCCAGCCATGTATCCCAGAAGTAACTCCTTCACCGGACGTAATGCGGTCGGGGCGTGAAGCTGACCACTCAACTCCGTCTAATGCTGAGGTTAAGTATAGGTGAAACTGTACATCTGCTCCTCATACATCTCGTAATATGGTGCTTATTTAAGCACAGGGAAACTTCACTTTTCTGTCATCATTTGACCCGCAACCGGGGTAGGGTTTTGAGCTTATTAGAATTGTCCCAGTGCAGTTGCTTACGACCGCTGTTGAGGTAGAATTAGTTCTTGGTAGAACTTACACGTCTGCTTTCCTTCAAATGATTCTGTCTGAATGATGTGGCTAAGAGGAACTATGAATTAATAATTATGCAGTTAAGTTATCCATTTGTGTACCATTTAAATTCATACAGAATCTGATGTTTGTAATTGTCAGTACATAGAAATTGTTTCGTGCGGAATTTCTGGGTGTGTTTGCTGTCTGCTTCCGTACAAAATTTCACTTACCTAGATACACTGGCTCAATAATTACGACCCATCAAACCGAAAGTAAAGTTGGCTCTAGATCTAGAGCGACTCTTCTTGTTATGTTTATTTAGATTATATAAAGATTATAAAAAATAAAAGTTACATATCTTTAATATATTTTCTCTGACAATATCACAGCATCCAGTATTAAGTTGAGTTTAGTCTTACCTCAGAAGGTCATACGACCTGCGTGTTTTCAGGCCTCTTATTTATGGTAATAAATTATAAAATGCGATTGTATTACAGCCTCCATTGGCATGTTCAAATCCAATTTCATGAAATTGTGTCAGCTGTTTTTAATTTATCGGGAGGGGGAGACAATACATTGAGGTGGTGTTACTGTTAAGCTTTTTGACTGCTTATGAAATAAAGGTGTTTTGCTTTTATGAACGCTTTAAGGGTGAGACTGTATGCCCTAACTTCGTAATGTTAATTCTGTCGCATTTAGATCCAATTTTCTAAGCAATCACAACTCTTCATATATAAAATTCGGCACACATGCAGCTGAGAATTCACTGTATCTGCTACCTTTTTATAAACTTGTATTTACTTTTAAACGTGTTTTAATAATTTTTTTAAAATGTGCCAATCACAGCGGCCGCGCGGTCTATGGCATGAGCACTGGGATCGTGGGTTCGAACCCCACTCGAGGCGTGGATGACTGTGCGTTTATTCAGTGTTTGTGTTGTTCTGTGTGTAGGTAGCGGCCTTGCAACGGGGTGATCCCCCATCCAAGGAACTCTACCGACTGTATATTTACTTATGGAGCTGAGCCTTTCTTGAGGAGCCGCCAATTCTGCAGCTACTGAAAAATTTCTCAGCATTTTATGGAACCCGAAGGTTCATTACCTTGTTCACAAGAACCCTCCACTGGTCCCTCTCCTGAGGCAGATCAATCCAATCCATACCACCCCATCCTATCTAGGATCCATTTTGATATTGTCCCCCCACCTACGCCTTGGTCTTCGCAGTGGTCTCTTTCCTTCTAGTTTCCCACCAATATCATATATGCATTCCTCTTGTCCCCCATTCGTACTACATGCCCTGCCCACCTCATTCTAGACTTGATCATTCTAATTTCTGTGTATAGGATTAAGAAACTGAACAAACGGCCAAGGTCCACAAGGGCTGTAGAGTCATAGATAGGTAGAACTTTTTAAAATGTCGGCTTTTTAAATGCATGTTTACGAGAAATGCTGGCAGATACAAAGACCTTGAATATGTATGTGCACATTTCATAAAAAAACACAGCTTGTGATTACTTCAAAAATGCATCGAAACTCGAAGAAATTACGTAGCTTGACGAAGAATATAATTACACTCAGGCTTCAAGATACTTTTTATTTAGCGTTGAAGCATGTTGGTATAGTTAACTTGAGCATTTCTTTTGTGTCTTACAATCTCGCCATGAGAGCGTCGCCTTCCGCACTATTTTGTTGTTGGTACGAGCATTTTCATTCATTATCTGCCTGAATAGAGCACTGTGCCGTGTTTTGTCGTTCCATTTGTTGTGTCCCTTACCTCTGTAGCTCTTCAGCAGTGCAATGCCGAAACCCGGCTCCTCTCTACCTCGGTTGTGAGAGAACTACGTACTGTTCTATCGATTCAAGCGTGGCCTTCACTACCTACCGGCTGTGCACCATACTGTAGCGTCTATAAGCGGGATAGGTAGCTGTTGCTGCAGGTTTGACGCACTAGTTTTGTATTCGCAAGCATCTGATTTGAATCTTTGAAGGGTTACCGACTACTCTTAAGGTAAGGTCAAGTTGGCCTTGTGCTTAACTAATGAAGCACTACGCCATGAAGGCTTATGGGGGAGTGGGTTTATAGATCACGTTTTATTGACCTCGGCATTAGTTGGAGGTGAGTTATTAGCTTTACGCCCCGGGCGCTTTACCCCTGGGAAAAGAGCTCCTGGTGCCCATTGGATAGGCTGGGTGGGCCCCAGGACCGGTCTGGACGCGAACTCCAGCCCCTTGGTCGTCCAGCCCGTAGCCAGTCGCTATACCGACTGCACTATCCCGGCTCCGTACTGAGGTTATTACGTTTTCTTTTCTCACTTTTACCGAAAGCGTGTTAATATCATGAAATTAGTCACGACCACCTCCTTCCAAATCCCAGCCTACTCGCTATTCATCTTTACCTTTCCGTGCAGGCGGATCGGCATCGTTATGTAACCCGAAAACGGAAGATGACGGACTTCTTGGTTGTGATGTAAGTCTGCCCTGAAAATGGAGGCACTGATTCTTTCGAAACGTCTCAGGCACACCACACTATACGCCAGTACATTCCAGGTTACATGGATAATACAGCTTTCTGGGGTGTAACAGCGTGCACTGAAGAGGAAGGCAAGGAAGTTGGCTTAATCTCAAGGGGCTTGTCGACTATCCTGTATGTGGTGTTTCGTGTTTCTTCACAGTTCCTCCATCGGATACCTGAGCACTCGTAGTTCCCTGAAGTAGGTTCCGACAGGCTCCCTTTAAATCCCTACCAACCTTCCAATCATGAACACGTTTCAGTTGATGCTGTAGGTCAGTATAATAACCTTTGCAGTTGAAACAGAGTCGTTAAATGAATTGCATACTTCCACTTTGAAGATGTACCTCCGAAACGTCGGCAACACTTCCCACATACACACAGTGCAACCACCCGGTAAGTGAATGTCAGCTGTCGCCCTCTGTGAAAGCTCTGTGGAACAGCCGTCCATATGGGAACTTAGTATCCTAGGTGACCCGGAAGGCGAGGCCAACAAAGTCTTTTGGGATCTGATGCCATGTAGCACAGTGGATGTTTGCTGACGTTTCGGCGGAGCGTGCTGCCTCCACCTACAGAAGAGAAGAGTAAGTCGTACGTGAAAAAAAAAAGACATCAGCAAGGGGACATCGTGAAATGGGCCCTGAGAGAAGCAATCGTATCAAGAGAACGATGAAAGTAACTTTGACCTTTAAAAGCGCCATTCCCCAAGAATAAGCATCGGAGAAATAATGCCATTTAGTGAACAGTGGTCGGTAGAGTGAGATTCCGACCTCCATTTCCCACAACTTTGAACAGTCTTTGAGGATTTGTTACACTGTTAGGACGATCGAATCAGTGAGAATGAGATGGGTGGGACGTGTAACACGCATGAAAGAAATGAGATACGCATGCAGAGTTTTGGTTGAAACCACCGAAGGAAAGAGACCACTTGGAAATTCTAGGCATAGATGGGAAGATAATATTAAAATAAACGTTAAAGAATTAGGTTAAGGGAGTGAGTGGACTGCACGTATCAGACTCAGGATAGGGACTAGTGACGGGCTTTTATCAATTTCTTAATAAACGTGGTCACCTTAAAAGACTTCGAATATATTGACTAGGTGAACGACTATTAGCTTCTCAGAAATGATTCTGCTGCTTTATGGAGGTAGTATTTATGAGAACTTTTTTATGGGAAAACGATTATTTGCGCGGTATACATATATAGACAGTTGATTTGCCAACTTCTGGATCCCCCCCCCTCCACCAAAAGATGCCTTTGTCAGCTGTATTCCCCACCCGTGGTAGAGCTAACTAATGGGGTGCCTCCCGACAGCACTGTGTCCGTGTGTTGACTCTCTCTCTCTGTGGATGTCGATGTTGTGCAGCTGTTTAGTTTCAGAATAATGACTATGACGGGTTCTGTGTAAATTCACCTGGATTGTTGCTAGACCAGTAAGCCAGAGTGGAAAAGGAAGGAGTCACGCAGTGAATACTAATAACGTCTTTGCTTATACATGCAAGTGGTCGGACTCCAGGCATGTTCTTTTGAATAACGTCTCGCCAGTCTGTTAACTGGCCAAACAAATCAGAAAGGAAGCAGATACAAAGGTAAGGCTAGATTAGATTTAAGGGAGATAAATCCTTTGAAATTGTGGTAGAGTTCTAATATTTGGAAACGACAGTGGATCTAAGGTAAAGGTGAAAAGGTAAAGCTATCACTGTAACAGGTCGTGGAGTCCTATGGTGTTGTGAGACATCGAAGCTCCCACACTTTGTAGACAATCGTTTTGCAGATGACGGTGAGGTCAGCTTTACGCGCCGGCCGCCCTTTATCCCCCAGGAAGATTCCTGCTACTCATTTCTATTAGAGGCCGAGTGGACCCCAGGGCCATAGTGCGGTTGGAAGGGTTAGATCAATTGAAAAATCCAATAACCTCATCGGGGTTCATTCCCACGACCTTCCGGCTGGTAGCACAGTGCCTCAACCAACTATTCTACCGCTTTCCCCCCAGTAGATCTAACTAATGGAAATTTCATTCAGGAAAAAATAAGGGCAGATTCAATTCGAGGAATGCTTTCTACAATTTAGTTCAGATTTTTTTATGTTAATTAATTAAGCACCACGCCATGAATACGTATGGGGGAGTGGAAGTATAGCTCCACCGTTCTTAACCTTGGCACTAGATGGATATGAGTGGTCAGCTTCACGCACCTGCCGCTTTACCCCCGTCGAAACAGCCCACAATACTAATTGTGTAGAAGGTTGGGTGGGCACCATAGCCGGTCTCAGCATCATGGAGAAAAGTCTCTTGCCTCTGGCAAGAATGGAACTCCGTCTTCTCGCCCTTCCAACCTGTAGGATAATCGCTATACCGACAGTGAAGACGGGAGAAGAAAGTAGTGAAATACTGTATATTTCACAATGGACCATCTCCAACATAATATGCCTCCAAGTAACGTCCCTTGTCTTGCGTTGCGCGAAAATGTTGTTTTAAATAGAATGTATTTGCGGTAATGAAATTATCACAAATTGATAATCTCACAGTACTAATGCTGAAATTCATATTTGCTGGTTACTTCTGTGTAAACTCGTTGTGAGCATAACGTTTGAGTAACAGTAGAGGTGGATGCCTTTTTTACCGGCCTCCCAAGTGTACAATTGTATAATGTAGGCCTGTGAATCCTTTCCCAAGTTCGGATTACGTGATAGGTCGGTCGTTAGACTCACTGATGCTTGCCCTGACAACATACAACTACAAATCATTGCATTATTCGTGCAGTCATGCCCTCAACAGCCTTATGAATTAAATTATTTGGGTATCCTTTACTGGGGAAGAATGTACTATTTTCGCATGAAGGATATCTTTGGATGCCAAGGTCGCATTTTTATTTTGTAGAGAAACGGTCTGTTTTTTTAGTTATCTTCTCTTTAATGAATTATATGACTAGATAAATATCTAAATATTTTTTTTAGTAACGCTGTTTCAATTTATGAAAATACGTGTTTGCGTGGGAACAACGTAAGAGAATTTTCTCATATACCGATATATATTTTTAATTGCTCTGTAGCTGTTGATGTTGCAGATTCAGCCGTTTCATAATTTCAACGTTGAAAACATTATACGAGGGTGCATATGGTAGTTAGTAATAGAAAATGTAAAGTGTAACACTTGTGCAGTCTCTTACTTAACCGCTGATAATTCAAAACCTGTGGTGTATGTTATATTAAAAGTTATAGGTAAATGAAAGAATAAAGAGTGATCTACCCAAAAATTATGTTTATTTTATTCCCAAGGTAAAATTGTGCATTGTTTAAACAGTTAGGCAAAACATGTAATAATATTCCTAATTTTACATACTTTCAACCTCCTGCTACGGCTGAACCGTAAGAGATGGATCGGGATCTCTTGGGTCCATCGCTTACGGTTTAGGAGTTAGGACCATTTGTTTGTAGCAAATACGGCTAATACTCTCTTTAATGGACGACGCAATACTATAGGCAGTCAACTCACTAACGTAACTACAAACCAAACGCTTTGGGTAATTTCAGTAAAAAATGTACTGTGCATATAGTAATAATGTTTCAATAAAGTTTCAATTTTAATGTACGAAGTACATTTATTCCAATTAAAATCCTAATTGAATACCTTTTTCAACGTTAATCCTGGTAACCAATCACTTTCTTCTAGGTTTTTTCTTCTGGAAGAAGATTTCTGTCGCATATGTTTTAAGCGCCCCGTAGATAATGTTCGTGATTAAAAAACTGTACTTCAGTCCCGGAACAGAAATGTGAAAATAAATATTCTTGTTCCTTTCCATGTTTTGTTTTCCGAGTTACCACATTTATTAGAGATGGGAGTCTGTTAATCTAGTGTGAATTGTCTAGGAGATCCGGAAAATGTGGAGACTAGCCTAGGAGCAAAGAAGACCAGCACCCTAGTATCCGAAAGGAAAAGGGTAAGCAAACTGGGAGCGGTACGTTTGAAAAGCATGTCTCTCCCCAGATGTGATAGCATAGTGGTGTGTGTATGTATACATCAGAGCTTCTAAACATGAGGTAAAGAGAGTTCGTAAGCGACTGATGTATGCTGTAAATTATTTACAGGATGAACAAACAGAGGAGATGCAAAAAGCTGCTCCAGGACGTAGAGATTTCGAAATGTTGAACACCGAAGCTTCCTGCTCACATACAAAAGACGATGCAGATGAAGGTGAGGCTGGCGTGGAGATCTTCAGAACTACAGCGAGTCCCAATGGAGTATCACTACCTGTCCAGAAAGGATTGCAGGAATTGACAGAATACCACAAGGAAACATCTGAGCCATCTACTGTTAGAGATGGCCTGGTAACCAAAAATCCCTCGGTGGTCAAAGAAATATCCTCTTAAGAATGAAAAGTTATCATTGGATCGTCAAATAGAAGCCTTGACGGAAGAGAGAGAGAGAGGGGGGCTCTGACGACAGTAAACTGCGTACGTTCAGATATAACGCCCTTGAAGAAGGAAAGTCAGGCTTTCCAACCGGAACTGCACAGTGATAGGTTCAAAAAAGATGGAATTCAGGAAGAAAAATAATTATTGGTACGTCAAGTATGAGGCCTTGAGAGAACAGGGGGCCGATCTGAGTTCCACAGTAAGGCACACAGTAGCCGATGAAGAAGGGCGCTGCATCACTGAAAGATCAGTTAAGTCGGCAACATCGCATTGCGACGAGTTCAGAAAAGACAGAGGCCCTCGTATATTCGAAGTTACATGCACAGCGGCCGATGCAGAGTCCATAAAGAGGGACAGGGACGCCCTAAAACTTGAACTAGAAATACTTCGAGGCTTGTGTAAGGACGATACAACACTGGAAAAATAGTTAAACTTGACAACAGCGGAACGCAACGAACTCAGAGAAAAGAGAGGCGCTGTTTTATTAGAAACTGTATGCAGATCAGCAGACACCAAGGCCATAAAAAGGGGCAGGGACGCCCTAAATTTTGAAGTAGAAAACCGTTGAGGTCAGTGTGAAGATGCCGCAGCACTGGTATGGCAGTTAAACTTGACAACAGCGCAACGCATCGTGCTCAGACAAAATAGGAGCACTCATGTGTTGGACACCTTATACACAGTAGCCGATATAGAGTCCATGAAGATGGACAAGGACGCCCTGAAACTTGAAATAGAAACCCCTCGAGGCCAGTGTTAGGACAGTACGGCACTGGAAGAGCAGTTAAACCTGATAAAACTGGAATATCACTCCTGAAGATGCTTTTCCGAAACGTCTGTTGGCTTTCAACGGACTACACGGTGTTATATGCCAGAAGATCGAACTCTTCATAACCACAGCTGTGAGAACTGCAAATCCTGCGTATACAGGAAATTTACAAAGCATGAAAGCTGGACATGAAGGTACAGAAGACTATGATAGTAATTTTTAATTGTGGAAAAAGAAAGTAAGAATGAAAAATGAAGACTAGGAACGGAAGAAGAATAATTAAATATTTACGAGTAATTCTGAGTAGTAGAGGAAAATTGGAAAAGGAGAAACAATAAGTATCAGGGTGAAATCAGTATTTAATAGTATTAATGTATGTTTGGCAACATAGAGGTTAGAGTATTAGAGCAATTATAAACCTCGCTAATGGATCCAAGGAGGATGGATGGACGGAAGTAGACAAATGGATCAAGTAACAATTAGAAAGTTCGGGTAAAATACGGAAAAAGTGTGTTCTTGTGGAGAAACAAAATATGGGAACTACGACGAGAGAAAGGAAAGTCACTAACACTGTGTAAGGGTTCAGTGAACAACTGGGAGGAGGGAAGAATTATATAAAACCATGTACTGGTGTAGCCAGGAGAGAAATAGTATGATGGGAAACAGGAGTTTCGAGACAGAAGAGGATTAGAAGGAAAAAAAAAACAGAGAGGACTTGTCCTGTGTGCAACAAAGTAGGAGATTGGAGCCATGTACTGAAATGTGAAGGGACAAAGGTTTCAAGGAACCAGATATTGAACAAAAGGTTTAGGAATATGGATACGGAAATAACTATTAGGATAGTAGGGCTCAAGAATGAAGATCAGTTGCAGAAAATATGAATGTGTGTAATAAAATATAAAGATAAATGACAGAGGATTGTAAGAAAGAGAGTGTGACACAGAACTAAATGTAGACGGAGAGTAATGAATAGGGATAAGAATAGGATATGTTGTTAAGATGTTAATATTGTCACGTGACAATTTGGTAGATGAATTCTATATCATAAGAATTATGGATGGTGAATGTGATGGTGGAATATAGGAGCAGGGAATCAAATTTCATCACCCCAAATTGTAAATTTTAATGGACGTAATAAAGTATTGAAGTACAACAGTGAGTGAGTAATTATTGTTTGAATACAAAACCTGATTTCTCGCTTTGAGAGAAGGGCAGAGACATTTGAAAACACTGTTGAGAATTTCTGAACTAATGAGATAATTAAATAATGTGGGGATTCAATTTCAGCGCTTTAGAGCATTGATTTTTAACATTTACTACAGCCTACACCCCTTTGTTTCTCAAAATTTGGTTTCACACCCATATAAAATAGTTTAAATAAGTAACTTATTTAAATATAAATGCCATAACAATAGCATGAAAGAGGATTATGTCTTTATTATAATTTCGCAGTGAAATTAAAAATGTATCAAAGATTAAAACATTTTCCTAGAATTACGTATTTATTTTAGTTTCATCAAAGTTAATAATACATGAACAACTGACAGTTTTATTTAAGTTTACCGGCTCAGTGACTTCTGTTGTTGCTTTTGTTCATTGATGTTCGTGAAACCAGGAACATCTTATAAAGTAGTCATACACACGTAATCACTCGCATTTAAGCAGATTCTGACCTTTATGTTGACGTGTAAGAGAGATGAAAATCCTACCTCATACAAGTATGTTGCCACATACGAGACAGGGATCCCTAGCGCTGTCTTTGCCAGTTATGGAAGCAGTGCTAGTTTAGTACACCAGAAATGCAGGAGTCTCAAACTCCATTCTGATTGGTCCATTGGCTCGTAATTCAATGAGATCGTCCTTCATCAAATCAATTTCGTTTGTGCAGTTAAGGTTAAAAAGAACTGAATCCATTCGTTTGCCACATCAAGATGGCCATTCCGTAACTTTCCGAAAAAAAACTTTCTTTAAGCAAAGGAAAGTTATTGAAATGTCATGTCTCAACACGCTAATATCCAGATTAGAAGTTTCCTAATAAAAGCTGATAACATCTTTCTGGCTGCTGTACTGCGATGTGGAAAGCAAATGGAAAAACTACCACATTATCACTTTTCCTGAATAGTCTCTTTCCAAAAACAGAGATACCATATATGTGAGATGTTTCCTCTGGTGACAAAACAAACCCGGGGGGGGATAGAAGTGCCCAGAAGACGTAAGAAGATGCTGGATGACCTTGGGGATAGAAGAGGATATTTTAATTGAAGTAGAAAGCTTGAGATCGCATTAAGTGGAGGAACTGTTTTGGAAGAAACTGTGGACCTGTCGTCTGACAGATTACCGATGAATGAATGAATGAATGAATGAATGAATGAACATCTTTCTGGTAGTTACCATATTCATCCCGATTCTTAATGGAGCCTAAAATACTCGTATATTTTCATCTTCATATCTAAGTACATCTGCCATGTACTCCAGGAAAAGGATAAAATATGTTCTCGAAGTCTTCAACAAAATTACCGCATTGGTTGCAAAGAAGCTCCTACTTGAATGCCTGTGTTTAATTTGTGCTTTTAATGATTGACGTATCTCGCACCCAGGCTAAGAACCATTGGTCTAGATGCAATACTCTATATTTGTATTCGGGACTTGCTCTGTTCGAATATCGGCCGGACACCTGCTTCCCTGACAGATTTTTCGTTGTTTACCTTGGTCCCCCTGAAAGCATCGTTAAATGATCTACCGGTGGGGGGCGGATATTACAGCCTGACATAGGTGTTTTGTTTACACAGTTTCTCCAAGATTCTAACCTTGTACTGGGGTATGCCGGTTATGTTGTGCATTGTGCATTGTCTGATGTACTGTAGCATAGGAAACAACTTACGAGAGTAGTGGCAACTGTCGAAACGTCGTTTATGTCATATGCGAAGGGCCCAAAAGTCAGTTAACCTAAAACATTCTCTCGTATTAACGGCAATGTTCGGATTTAAACCTGCCAGTCAATTTGTAGAACGGTATCACAGCGTTGTGAGTTGTGCATTCAACATGGAGGAGCTCATTTCTAGCAATTCTCGTAAATTCAGTAAGTAATGAAGTAATTTCTAATGTATTGTAGTGTACATGTTTTTTTTTATTGCTAGTGGGGTGGGACTAAGTCCCTTGTGCTGCGGCAACTTCTGGCCTATTGTACCAGCCCCAGATGATAGGCGAGGGTGATTGTGGAGCAGTTGGTGGGATGAAGATTGGCAGGGGAAACCGAAGTACTCGGAGGAAACCTGCCCCAGCGCCACTTGACCGAACCCGGGCCGCCGCGATGGGAAGTCAGCGACTAACCGCTTGAGCTATGGTGCGGCCCTAGTGTACATGTAAAGTAACAGGTTAACTGACTTCTGGGCCACTGTGTCTATCAGAGTACCGAACGACCCTGTCATGGCTTTAATATGTCACAGAATTTAAACGTTTTATTCGTTATGTTCTTACTTTGGAAAGAATTTCCATGAAGAGTTTATCTTCTGGAATATACCGCCATGCAGTCCATTTACAGTCAACCGACGTTTCGGAGTAACATGCTGCCTTTATCTTCATGGTAGAAGAATGAGCTAAGCAAAAAACCAACGGGAAACATGTGGAAGAGAGTCAAGTTGGTTTCTTGCCTGGCTTATTCTTCGACCCTGAAGATTGATACATGTTCCTCCGAAACGTCGGTTGATTTTCACAGGAGTACACGGCGTCATATCCCAGAAGACAGAAGTCTTCATAAGCAACCGCTGTGAGAACATCAGATCCAATGTAGCGTTTTCCTTTCTCGTAATGGGTGTTGCTTTCACGGGTCAGGTAATATTGTACTTCATAGAGTGTATACTGAGTGGTTTTAATTAACCCAGAACGAGCCCGTGAAATATCTTTATAAAAATCTATGCTTTGTCTTCTGAAACCACACGCTAGTGTTTTGTAGAGTTAAGGCAAAATGTGGCGAGCACAAAAGAAAAAGGTTCATTTCTATCCGCGGTGTTGCTACTTTTAAAGGACAGTGGTTGAGGCACTATACTACAAGCCTGAAGGTCGCGGTGTCGGTTCCCGATGTGGTTATTGGATTTTTCAATTGACTGAATCCTTCCAGCCGCACTGTGGCCCCGGGGTCGACTCATTCTCTAACAGAAATGAGTACCAGGAATCTTCCTGGGGGTAAAGGGCGGCCGGCGCGTAAGGCTGACAATCTTAGCGCCATCTGTGAATCGATTGTCTAGGAAATATGGGAACCTCGATGTCTCGCAACCCAATGGGCCTCCACGACCTGTGAACAAGGATACCTTTACCTTCTTTTACCGTGTACCACCTACTTCGGTTGTTTCACTTGCAGGCTATAGTTATGGCTTTCATGTGAATCTCAGAATGAACAGCGATTATTTCGCTAAACAGCATAATCACTTGGTCTTTGTAATGAAGAATTTGTGTATTTTTATGAGTTAGGAGCGGAATTTTTAAATGTAGTAAACACTCGTTTTGACGGACAAAATCTGGATGTGTACAGTTGTGAATAAGAAGGTTTTGTAGTTATAAAACTATTTAGAATATAAATAACCCTAGTATGAAAATCTTTATGTAACCACATTATGTGTTTCTATGTTCGTTGCATATATTGGCCAAGTATCCTATGGTGTACTTCCCCTGAATATCCCTTTGCTGTCACAGCGGACATCGGTGGTAACCCCGCCCCCATTCGTCCGATATAACGCGGGTTTACTTCATTTGTAGTCAACTTTCAGGCTTCAGAGGGTTCATAATAAGACTTTATTGTCTTTAATTTGTCATGTTCAGATAGTGATGTGCAGTAAAATGTAATTGAGACTTTGCTGGAAATTTTTATATATATAACATATTTTAATTTNTCTATCCAAAGGATACCGGGGACTGTTATTCTGGGGTGTGAAGCTGACCCCTTACCTCCAGTTAGTGCCGAGGTCAAGAAAACGTGGATCTGTACATTCGCTCCCCCATACGCCTTCATGGCATAGTGCTTAGTTAAGCACAGGGAGGACTTTACCTTACCTTGTGTGTGTGTGTGTATATAAATATATATATAATGAGTACCAGGAATATTCTTGGAATATTCTTTGGAGTAAAGGGTGGCCGACCCATAGGGCTGACAACCTTGCAACCATCCATGAGCCGATTGTCTAGATAATGTGGGAACCTCAACATCTGACAACCCTATGGGCCTCCACGGCCTGTTGCAGGGTTACCTTTTCTTACTTATATATATACACTGTTATGTTCCAGACCCACAGCTATATATGACTGTCGAGTGGTGCCCACTCCAAATTCGATGAATTACCAGAAATGCTATTTTATTTTCTGTTACGTCTGCAAAGAATATTTCAGCTAACTGGTAACTGTTTATCAGTCTTTTAACCACAGAAGCTTTTCAAGAGTAACCGGCTCGCAATGAGGTCAGAATAGTCCATTTCGACCTTCGGTGAAAATCGTTTCTTACGTCCGGGTACACCGGATGTTCAACTAGAATACATGGCCATGCTGAAGAAAGAAGCAGTTTCATCTCTTGTTACATGAGACTGTCTTGAAAGTCAGGACTGTTCGCATTTTGAGCATTAGCAATTGGGTTCATAAAGATAAATTCGGGAACCGTCTGCTGTTATTCTCTGAAGGCGTCTTTTCGCCTCGATTCATATTTAAGGCATGGATACATTCGGGCAGTTTGGTGGTCAATTGTAGAAATGTAGGATGTAGAAGTTATATCTTCTGGGATGTCAGCCGGCGTTTATTCGATCTTCAGATTCGAAGACTGATCCAAGCAAGAAACCAGCATGGCTGTCTATCCCAGAAGATAGACCTTCGACCCTAAGTTGCAGGAGGTCATTACGGAACGTCAGTAGACTTATACCAGACTGTACGCAGTCACATTTCAGAAGATGACAATATGAATGATCGCACAGGCAGTAGCTGTCATCTGACTGATGAATGAAGGCTGCAGTTAGAATTACATAGACAGATGTTGCAAGTGTGAGGTGTATAGTTGTCATTACGTAATCTGTAGTTACCATGTTGCCTGAACGTTAGATATATAGTAAGTCACGAACGAACGAGCGAGCAGTCTTTGCTTCTGTGTATTTTATCGGTGAAAAGATGTTGTCTCTGTGCTTAACTAATTAAACAATACGCCATTTAGACGTATGGGGGAGTGGATATATAGATCCACATTTTCTTGAGCTGGGCACTAGCTGGAGGTGCCCCGGCCGGTTTATCCCCGGAGAAAGAGCCCCTGGTAGCGGCCTCCGTAGTCTAGGGGTAACGTTCCCACCTCGTGACTCAAGGTACACGGGTTCAAACCCGGCGTAGGTCGTGGAATTTTTAAGGGCGGAAAAATTCAAGGAACAAGTCCTCCGGGAGGGACTTTAAACCGTGGGTCCCGTGTCGTAGCTTTACGGCACGTAAAAGAACCTCATGTCTCAAAGGGACGTCTGAGCCAAATTCAGGACATTTCCCGCCCAACAGTAGTCTCTAACGCCTCTGGTAGATGGGGAAGCATCGAGATACCGCTGAGCCAGTAGAGGCCGAACTCGCTGGCTGAGTCAGGACTGATGGCACGCACCGGTACCGATAGGGTATAGAGACTGGTAGAATATCACAGGGGGACGCACAGTGGACCAATATCTGGTCTAAGTGCATGGGGAAACCCACCCTCTCCAATAACAACAACAACAACAGCCCCTGGTACTCATTGTATAGGAGGTTCTGTGGACCCCAAAGCCGGTCTGGACGACGTAGAGAGGAGAAAATCGAACTCCGACCCCTCGGTCGTCCAGCCCGTAGCTATACCGACTACGCTATCCTGGCTCCTGTATTTTATCGCTTCTGTGGACATTTATAGTATTTTGACGTGAGTATGTGAAGTTTAGTGTACTGTACAAAGCAGACAGCTTACCATTGACTGTTTGTGTGTTCTTCGTAGAAGATGGTGTTAAACGTCGGACATATACGTGTAGGACTGGAAGAGACTACGGGGGAAAGCAGAGGAAGTTAAGAGCAGAACAGATTATGAGACTTCCTGTTGGATTGCCAATGAGTGTTTGTGAGGTAAAAAGGTAGAATTGCTCCAGTGCTTTATTAATTAAGCACCACACATGTGGGGAAGTGGAGTTATAGCTGCATCATTCTTGTCCTCGACCCTAGCTGGGGGTGAGTTGTCAGCTTCTCACCTCGGCCGCTCTATCCCCGAGGAAAGTGACTTCGGTACCCATTGGATAGAAGGCTCGGTGTGTCTCAGAGCTGGCTTAAACACTGTGCAGTAGAGAAAAGTCCCCACTGCAGGCAATCGAACCCCGGCCGTCCATCTTCTAGCCCATCGCTATACCGAGTGAGCTATCCCGGCTCCAGTATGTATTACCGCAGAAAGTACCATCGAATGAGTAAATTCCATGATACTTTCTGTGGTAGTTTGTTTACGATGAATCTTTATGTAAATGTTTGTAACCCCGGTTGATTCATTGTATTCATAGCAGTATTATGTTACACATTATGCATTGCCTGAGGCATATTCCGGGTATAAGCAGGAGAATCACTAGGAAAGTGAAGGACTCAAGGTATTCAACAGAACGGGTCATCAGCCAACCAAGTCTTTAAGCGAGTTCCATACTGTACTGCATGGCAGGTAGGGTAAAGGTAAGCTACAGGCCCTGTGCTTAACTAATTAAGCACTACGCCATGAAGGCGCATATATGAGTTGATGTATAGCTCCACATTTTCTTGACCTAGGCACTAGTTGGAGGTGAATGGTCAGCTTCACGCCCCTATCGCTTTACCCCCGGGGATAGAGCCCCCGGTACCCATTGGATAAGGGGCTGGGTCGGCCCCAGAGCCGGTCTGGACAACGGGAAGAAGAGAAAATTCTTGCCTCTACTGGAACTCAAACTCCGACCCCACGGTCGTCCAGCCCGTAGCCAGTCGCTATACCCACTATGCTAGGTAGTAACCGCATTAGTAGTAGCCATTATGGGAGGCACTATGCTACAAGCCGGGGTCGCGGGTTCGATTCCCGATAAGGTCATTGAAATTTTTAATTGACCTAATGCTTCCAGCCGCACTATGGCTCTAGAGTCAACTCAGCATCTAACAGAAATTAGTACCAGGAATCTTCCTGGAGATAAAGGGCGGCCGGCGCGTAGGGGTGACAACCTTGCCGCCATCTGTGAGCCACTTTTCTAGAAAACGTGGGAACCTCAACGTCTCACAACCCTGTGTAACTTCACGGCCTGTTAAACGGGATAGCTTTACTTTTTACTTTAGTCATTATGTCGAAGCAAGCACATGAGCAGAATTTTCTGAATTTTGTAAATGAGGGTCAACATTGGTCACAATACGGGTGGGGACTTTATGATTGGTTTTTCAACGAAAATGGCTACAAGTAACGTTTTGTTATTGAAACATGGTAAATTGGTTATTTGGCCTTTTTACGGCGCTGGGGTTTGGGCAGTAATGTATATATTGATATTCATGTGCTATTGGGCATTACTTCATACACAGGTCTGCCAATTGTCGTCACACTAGGATATTAAACGAAATGGGGAAAGTAGTTCCGTATTGACGTGCAAGTAGGCATCACAATATGACATACATGGACGCTTACACAAATGACCGCGAAACATCAGTTCAGCTCTTCTATTCTTTGCTTTTAATTTTTATTTGGTAATGTATGATTTGTTAAAATACCAAGATTGCTTTATTGCTTTTTGCTCGTGTCTCAATACAGCACTCCGTATGGGATGCGGTTATCTTGTTTCCTCTAAAAAAAAAAACCTTTTCCACCGCGTATAGTACGAAATTATGCCTATCGTGTTGTTAATCACGCACTCGCAATCCAACTACTTAAATCCCTGTTATCATGTAATTTCAAACAGTAAGCCGGTCTGAAAAGTAAGGTAAAAGAAATGTAAGCTTGTCCGTATCTCTCTCTCTCTCTCTCTGTCGCTATGGCTCTACAGCCCTTTGGACCGTGGTCCCTTTTTGAGTTCCTTAATCTATACACAGTCGGTAGGACTCCTCGGACGGGATATCAGCCCGTCGCAAGGCCGCTACCTACACACAGAACAACACAAACACGGAATAAACGTACACAGATGTCCATTCCTCGAGTGGGATTCGAACCCGCGATTTAAATGTTCGAGCGGTCGAAGAATGTTGATGCCTCAGACCGGCGGCTTGTCCGTATGCTTGCTTACTTACTCATGGAGCTAAGCCCTTCTGTAGGAGCTGCCAATTCTGCAGCCACTCAAGTATTTCCCAGCATTTTATGGAACCCGAAGGTTCATTACCGTGTTCACAAGAGCCCTCCACTGGTCCCTATCCTGAGCCAGATCAATCCAATCCATACCATCCCATCCTATCTCTCTAAGATCCATTTTAATATTGTCCACCCACCTACGCCTTGGTCTTCCCAGTGATCTCTTTCCTTCTGGCTTTCCCACCATTATTCTATAAGCATTCCTCGTCTACCCCATTCGTGCTACATGCCCTGCCCGCCTCATCCTCCTTGACTTGATAATTCTAATTGTACTTGGAGAAGCGTCTTGTCCGTATGCTTAGGCTAATTAAATACCACCCCGTGAAGACGTATAGTGGCAGAAGGTATAAATCCACTCATTAACTCCGACACTACACGAAGGTGAGCGGGCAGCTTTATGTTCTGTCCGCTTTGCCCTCGGTGAAAGAGGTCATGGTACCAACTCTGCGTCGTGATGAAGAGAGAAATCGGTCTGCCTGGACTCGGAACGCTGTTTGGAAACTCAGCAGTGCAGCTGTGCTTGTTTATTTCTGTGTCTCGTACCGCGCCATTTCGCTTCATCCTCTGCAGTTTCAGCAGGTACAAGAGCCTCTTGAAGCCCCTGATTGTGCCTGCTCCACACTTCACATAACCAGTAAATACTTGCTCCTGCTTTTATGGGAATTACAGTGTGTTATGTGAGAGCTGACGTGGCTGAGTGTAGTAACTAGGTTAGAGGATGGATGACCGGAGAATCGGAGTTCGATTCCCGGCAGTGGCAGAGATATTTCTCTATAGCGCCCCCATCGATTCAGGGGCCTAACCAGCTTCCTAGCCAGTAGCTAAAAAGTAAAGGTACAGGCCATGAGGGCCCATAGGGTTGGGAGACATCGAGGCTCCCACAATTTCTAGACACTCGGCCCACAGATGGCGGTGAGGTCAGCCTTACACGTCGGTCGCCCTCTACCCCCCAGGAAGATTTATGGTACTCATTTCTGTTAGAGGCTGAGTCGACCCCAGGGCCATAATGTGGTTGGAAGGATTAGGTAAATTGAAAAAATGCAGTAACCTTATCGGGACTCGAACCCGCGATCTTCCGACTTGTAGCATAGTGCATCAATCAACTACGCTGCCGCGTGCCCCAACCAATAGGTAACAAACTATATCCCCAGGGGTAAAGCGGTGGGGTCGTGAACCTGCTACTCACCTGCCTCTGATACCGAGGTTAAGAGTGCGTGTATCAATGCTTCTATTCCCCACTCTTCACAGTGTGCCCCGTAATGAACGACAGGGAAATTTTTACTTTCTATCTCTAAAAGGTAAAGTTGTACCTGCGCTTAATTAATAAAGCACCATGCCATGAAGACATATGGTGTAAATTAAGAAAGCAGCCTTCTGGGATGTGGGGCCGTGTAGATATTGTGTTAACCGACGTTTCGGAGGAACGTATCGCCTACATCTTCAGGGTAGAAGAAAAAAGAAGAAAATCCGCGAGCGAGGAACCAACGCGAGCAGGTGCTCACTCGCTCGCGGATTTTCTTCTTTTCTTCTATTACCCTAAAGATGGAGGCGATACGTTCCTCCGAAATGTCGGTTAACAATATATACACGGCGTCAGATCCCAGAAGACTGCTTGCTTCACAGTCACCGCCGTGAAAACCTCAAATCTTACGTATGGTGTAGCTTTACACTTTTTGATCTTGGCTCAAGATGGAGCTGAATGATCAGCTTCAGTCCCCAACCGCTTTATTTCCGGTGAAAGATCCCCCGGTACCCATTGTGTAAGAGTTCGGTGGGCCCCAGAAACGGTCTGGACGCTGTCGGGAATTTAATCCCAGCTCATCGGCTGTCCCGTCCCTAGTCCGTCGCTATACCAACGCAATTATCCCCGTTCTTCCCTGTTACCTTTACACAGACAGGCAGGGTTAAAGGTTAAGCCATCCCCGTAAGAGGCCGTGGAGACCCATAGGGTCATGAGATGTCAAAGCTCCCACATTTTCTAAACAGTCGGCTCACAGATGGCGGTGAGAATACTCCCAGGAAGATTCCTGGTACACATTCCTGTTAGAAGCTGAGTCGACCGCAGGGCCATAGTGCGGCTGGAAGGATTTGGTCAGTTGAAAAATCTATTCGACGCAGGTTTATATGTGGAAATAAATGTAGAAATTTCGTTCGGACTTCTGATATGGTTGTCATTTCCCGTACCCGTAAAGGCGATAAAACGTGATGTCCTTGGAACAAGGGACACACTGTGTGTGTGTGTGTGTGTGTATTGATGTCGGATCTCGTAAGTTTCCTGTGCTGTCTTCAAACAGTTCGTAGGGTGGATACCAGATGGCGCCAATGTGCACTCTGCCTATTTCTTTTCCCCGTGAAAGTTTTAGAATGCCTTGAAAATTGTAACGATACTTGGAACGTAGCTCGGACCTCCATCGCGTCACGGAGTATTATTGTCTTTTGGGAATATATGAACCACTAATTATGTTTAAAAGAGGGAGTTAAATTTCATCCGTTACAGAATTCCTCAGAGAGTGTGACTGTTGTGTCATAGCGAAATCGTACACCACTGAGCGAATGCAAAAATTGAATACACAATTTAAAATGTGTTGTGGATCGACAAGGAAAATACCGAGTCTCCAATATGGCTATCAGTTACATTCAATATAATAATAATAATAATAATAATAATAATAATAATAGCATGAAAAATCTCATTAACATTAAGAGGCGAGGAAAATAAAATAAAGAGATTTCCAGTGGTTATGCCATTATGTGGCGAGAAAGGATAATATCCAGACATATATGTATATATATACATGTAATAATACTGATGATGATAATAATAACAATTATAATGTAAAATCTGATTAAAGGAAACGTTCTTGGCTTCCGATACGTCAGCGTCCCTGCAAACAACATTAGCAGCTGATGCACATCTAGCAGAGAGACAATTCTTACATGAGAAGTAGACATTGAACAATGCAAAGTCTCCGATATATAACGAACTAACTCCATGGAGCTGAACCCTTCTTGAGAAGCAGCCAGTTGTGCAGCTACTGAAGAACTTATCAGCATTTTATGGAACCCAAAGGTTTATTACTGTGTTCACAAGAGCCCTTCACTGGTCCATATCCTGAGCCGGATCGATCCAATCATACCACCCCAACCTATCTCTCTGAGATCTATTTTAATATTATCCACCCACCTACGTCTTGGTCTTCATAGTGACCTCTTTTCTTGTAGTTTTCCCACCAATATCCTATATTCATTCCTCCTCACCATTCGTGATACATGCCCTGCTCACCTCATCATCCTTGACTTGATCATTCTAATTATACTTGGAGAAGAGTACAAGTTATGAAGCTCCTCATTATGTAGTTTTCCCCAGCCTCCTGTCACTTCATCTCTCTTCGGTCCAAATATTCTCAACACTCTGTTCTCAAACACCCTCAGTCTATGTTCCTCCCTTAGTGTCAGAGACCAAGTTTCACATCCATGCAGAATCAGGGGCAAAATTATAGTTTTATATATTCTAATTTTTACGTTTTTAGACAGCAGACGAGAAAACAAAAGATTCTGGACTGAACGATATGAAGCATCACCCGAGTTCAATCTCCTCTGAATCAGGTTTTGATTTGTTATAGTCGTTCCCAAATATCTGATCTGTGCCACGTTTTCAAAACATCTGTTTCCTGTCCTTATGTCACGAGTTTGCCGTGCAATCTGATGACGAGAGAGCAACATGTACTTAGTTTTCTCTGTGTTTACTCCTAGACCAACGTCCTTACTACTGTCAGTTAAAGTTCGCGATTTACACATGGCTTTCAAAATTCCCTACTTATATGATTATATAACAAAATTATGCAGGCAAGAAGCAGAAGTCATACAAAACGATGGTAACGAAAATGTTGGCAACATCGGACAAGGCGAAGCCCGACGTAGAAAGTGTAAAAGGCTTGAACTTGACTGCGGTCAAGCATACGGCCGTTCAGTTGACTAGACTGCCGTTGTAGCGGAAGCTACTAAAATAGGGCATAGTCTGCTGTATTGCTGTATCTATTTTTCATACATTTATTAACATGTTTAATATGTATGTAAACTTTAAATATCCTTTGTGTTATGACAAATGACTTACTACTGCAGACAGTGACTCTGACAAAAGACAGACGCGTCCTCTCGTCAGAGTAATGTGGTTCTACACCAAGGCTGACTGACTGACTGACTGAATGACTTTGACTTTGACCAAGGCAATTAGTTATGAGTTCTCGGTAGGAGACAGCCACGGAAAGTTCGTAGTTGAAGTGTTAGAAGTGGACCTATGAACACGTGGTGTGTGATAAGAATACTTTATTCATGTGTAATATTTGGAGTGATTTGAAGCCCTAGTTCCTGTGTTTTAATTGCATTTCCAGAAGAGGACGTGTGTGCGTGTGTGCGCGTGCGTGCGTGCGTGCGTGCGTGCGTGCGTGCGTGCGTGAATCAGCGATGATGCTGTAGTAAATGTAATTAAGAGATGTTATAACCTAAGTGCCAATAAACCCAATCATCCGAACTAGAACCCGTCATTTTCGTCACGCGTACCACCCTACAAGTGACAATATATTTTTACTCTTATTGTCAGATACCAAACGCATGAAAGCAGAAGTAGTCGGTATTTCCAAACCATTTTTATCGATTGTAGGAGTGAAACGTTCCGATACGTCGTGTACTTACAAACGAGTTACAGAACTTTTCTTTCTTTTCCGTAGGTGGATCGATGGAGGGACACCATCACCATCATCAGCATCACCGACATCATCATGGCGGAGGGCGTCACCATGCTTTGGGTTTGTAAGTACAGATTTATATATATTTCTTCTGACACTTTAGTCTAATGACCCTTGTTCCATTAAAGTAAGTATCACTTCCAGAAGTTCCATTCATTTAAACACGTGTTTGCTATGGTTAATGTTTTGATTCACTATAGCTGTTTCGTCAGGTAGATGCATTTTTTAGCGCGCTGGCAATATTAGCGGTCTCGATCGCTTTTGCAATTCACAGTGCAGAAAATATCCTTCGGAAACATGTTCAGGTCAGTAGAACTTGTAGATCCTGCACATGGATGTGAGGAACCAAGCTGCAGGCCTATTGTAACTAAAGTAGACAGGTAAACTAGTCGAGCGGGCCCCATATCTTACTTACTTAGTTACTTACTCACGGAGCTGAGCCCTTCTTGAGGAGGCGCCAATTCTGCAGCTACTCTAGAATTTCCCAGCCGTTTATAGAACCCGAAGGTTCATCACCGTGTTCACACGAGCTCTCCACTGGTCCCTATCCTGAGCCAGATCTATCCAATCCATACCATACCATCCCATCCTATCTCTCTAAGATCCATTCTAATATTGTCCACCCACCTACGCCTTGGTCTTCCCTGTGGTCTCCTTCCTTCTGGCTTTCCCACCAATATCCTATACGCATTCCTCGTCTCCCCCATTCGTGCTACATGACCTGCCCACCTCATCCTCCTCGACTTGATCACTCTAATTATACTTGAAGAAGAGTACACGTTATGAAGCTCCTCATTATGCAGTTTTCTCCAAACTCCTGTGATTCATCTCTCTTTGGTCCAAATATTCTCCTCAACACCCTGTTTTCAAACACCCTCAGTCTATGTTCCTCCCTTAATGTCAGAGACCATATAAATAAATGAAACATTTGAGAAACTTGCCAACAGATGCCCAATTAATTATTCAATGTTTTGAAAGTTTAATATTGGAAACTGGAAATGAGTACCAGGAATCTTCCTGGGGGGGCTGTAAAAAGGCGGTGGGTGCGTGAGGCTGACAACCTCACCGCCATCTGTGAGCCGACTGTCTAGAGAAAATGTGAGTCTCGACGTCTCACAACCCTGTGGGCCTCCACTGCCTGTTTCAGGGGTAGCTTCCTCTTCGCCAATAGACTCAGGGAGGGTAGGAAGAGAGAGTAATAGTGTGAAACGGAAAAGGTATCAAGCATTCCCCAGATAATCTTAATTTGAGTAGTACTATCTTCCGGGGTTGTAACGCGATGTAGCATGGTAGAGATTTTTTATTGTTTCGGAAGAATTTACTGCCTCCATGTTCAGGTTCTGTTTACCGCTTGTTACTTTCTCAGTTTACTCTTCTACCCTGGACTTGGCGATAGTATGTTTCCTCGAAACTTCTGTAATCTTTTACCAGACTACACGGCGTCACATCCCAGACGGTGCTTCTCTTAATAGTCATCGCGGTGGGAAAGTAATGTCTCCCAGACTTCATTATCTACCGTGTCTGTTCAATGAATTATTTATTTATATCGCAAATTCTTTTTAATCCCCTCTTTGATTACCTAACGAATATGGTTCTGCAGTCCTTCTGTTGGACCTTGGCCGCTTTTTCAGTTTCTTAATCCTATACACAGTCAGTAGAACTTCTTGGACGGGGATCAGCCCACCGCAAGGCCGTTACCTACGTACAGAACAACACAAGCACAGAATAAACGCACACAAACATCCATGCTTTGAGTGGGATTCGAACCCACGATCCCAGCGTTCGAGCGAAAGAAGACAGTTCATGTCTTAGACCGTGTGGCCACCGTGATCGGCGCGTTATGCTGCTAGGTTTAGTTGAATTTCCTTCAGGTAATGAGAATTGTGACCGTGGCCGGGGGGGAGGGGGGTTATTTGTGATGGGAAAGTAGATGTGCTGCTAGTTTACAGTGAGTGGATAGAACCAATCAGTTGAGCTCTCAGAAGTAGCAGCCTACTTATTCGACTGTGACGAAATCATTTGGAACAACCTGTGTAGCCAGTCATGTTTGATTGTATGTTGTGTAGCATTCAGTGCACAGCACAGGAAAAGTAAATTTATCTTTGAAATTGGACAGTAAACCGTAATAATGATACGGTTGTATCTTTAGCTCATATGTATTTACTTATCTTATTCAGGAGCAATAAAAGAGCATTTAAAGCGTAGGTTTACAACGTGGAATGTTGCAGTTACTTTTAAGACACATCATGTGATAAAACAGAGCAGACAGGTCAACATTCGTATTAACTATTGACGTAGTATCCGTTGTAGGTAATCAGCAGGTTGATATAGCAATAAAGGTAATGTTTGCCTCATTTATAGCGTACTTTCCTAAAGTCCACGCATGCCATCTTCTTGTCTGTGTATCTGTGTATCGTTCCCTATTAATTTCGGGAAACCAGAACAAGTCTTTGAAACTTGCTACGTGTATCATGGCACCTAAGCTCATCTGAAGGCGTACTCTTAAACGGCTGCCGATAGTCTGTCTGTATGTCAGTGTTGCTAGGCAACGTTGCTGTAAAACGTTACCGCTGCAATGAATAGACACGCAACAATACTAACACAGTCAATAAGTTGGTGGAATGGCCGCAAAGCGTCGTACGGGAATTTACTGCCAGTATGTTACAGCAATGTTTTTGACATCTATATCAACGTTGGCAGGCTTGCATAGCGGCCAACGGCAACTATTTTGAGGGTCGATGTCAATCTGCGTAAGTGTATGTCAATACCTTGTAATATGATGAGATAAAACCACATTCCTCGAACTTAATGACTGTACCACGTCTAAGATTTGTTGGACACTTCGTTCTGTGTGCGGTGCATGTCGTAACAAAGGAGAGTCTGTGGGCCTGCCTGTGTATCCCCTTATTGTTACTAGGTAACGGCTCAGTAAACACGTTCCCGTGGCTATGAGGAAATGTTAGAGGCGCCGTTTTCTGCGCGATCCATGTCGTATCATGGAAGTAGGCGAATAGTTGTTCCCAGAACTTCTTGTTAATGAAGCACAGCACCATGAGTGCTTATGGGAAATGAAGCCGCACGTATTCTGAAACTCAGGACTAGATGGAGGCTAGTTGTAGCTTCACTCGCCGGCCGCTTTATCCATGTAGGAGAAAGTCGTTGGATTATGATGTGTGTTGAAGTGTTCTGGCCATGAAGAATGGACTGTTGACCACAACAAATGAGCAATCTTGACCTACATATGTTGTTCTGTCAGAAACCGCGTGGACTGCAGGCCCTGATCTGGTTGTGTCAGCCTCGTGTCCGTGATACGAAAGCGATGCTGGTGGTAACCTAGTCCTGGGATTTCGAGTCTCCTTATGCAGATCAGAGAGAGGTAATTGATATGGACACATTCAAGAATGTGAAAGGCGAGCCTGAATCTCGCAGTCTGCCGGAGTAGTAGCAGGAATACTGGTCCATTTCCGCAATAAAAACAAAATCCAAAGTAGGTCATCAGGGAACGGTTTTCATTCCAGAATTTGGGGAATTGGTTCAGGACTATGTTAGGTCTTCTTAGATATCACCACGTTCGTGCTAACTAACTCTATGAAGGAGAGTCATTCTCGAGAAGCTAATATTTGTAGAACCAGTCAAAAAATTTCTCACATTTTATGGAACCAGAATGTTCATTATCTTATTCTTAAGAGCCCACTACCGGTTCCTGTCTTGATCCAGATTAATCCAGGCCACATTCCTCAGTATTCGTTTTTTTTAATATCCACTTTTTGCCCACTTTCCTTGTTTTGAAAAAATGAAAGGAGGCGTATGATTTCATCTGGGGCACGCGGTAACGTGGTTGGTTGAGGCACTCTGCTACAAGCATGCAAGGTCGCGGGTTAGATTCCCGATGAGATCATTGGATTTTTCAGATGACCTAATCCTTTCAGCCTCACTATTCCCCTGGGGTTGACTCAGCCTCTAACAGAAATGAGTACCAGGAATCTTCCTGGAGATGAAGGATAACCGGCGCGCAAGGCTGACAGCCTCACCACCATCTGTGAGCCGATTGTCTGGAAAGTGTGGGAGCCTCGATGTCTCACAACCCTATGGGTCTCCACGGTCTGTTACAGGGATAGCTTTACCTTTTTGTGGGTTCACCTGTTAATCTACCTCTGTGTCTGTCTCTCTGTGTGTCCCTCCTTACTTTTTTTAGGCCTTATGATAGTACCTTGCTCTCTGTGTACCCCACTAATTTTTCCATTTTATATGCGTTCCTTATATCAGAGGAAAACAGACGATTAATTCTTCCCGGAACTTCTTGTAATATTATGCTCCCATGTACACCTAGCCTTTCTTATTGGACTATTTCTATCATGTTTTCGCACCAGAACTTGGAATGTATTTCTCTTTTTTCCAATGCGTGCTGCGTGCCCCGCTCATCTCATACTCGAATAGTAGTTTAAAATGCTCTTACCGTTGATGTGGCTTTGAAATGAGTGATTGGCTAATTGGTTCTTGGTATTTACTATTCACATGCATTGGTTAACACCGTGGATGGTTCCGAAGGATGAATTGGAAAGGATGTAGAAGGTCTTTCTCATGGTCGTTTTAAAATATGATTTAGCGAGATATGACGAAATTTGACTTTAAATCCGTTTCCATTTTTATAAATAAGTAATCCTATTCTCTGCCCCACACTGTTTGAGAGATTAAGTGTTAATAAGAAAACAGTGATATTACTAATGTAGTAACATCTTCTAGTTTATTTGGGACGCCGGTCACAGTGGCCGCGCGGTCTAAGGCATGAACTGTATTCCCTCGCTCGGACGCTGGGATTGTGGGTTCGAATCCCACTCGGGGCATGGATGTTTATTATGTGTATACGTTTATTCTGTGTTTGTGTTTTCTTGTGTGTATTTAGAGGCCTTGCGACGGTGTGATCCCCCGTACAAGGAGTTCTACCGTCTGTGAAAAATGATTAAGAGACCTGGGCCCTGAATGGGCTGGAAGAACCATTGAAAGAAAAACTTCATTTGTTACGGACCCTTAGATAATGACGCTAATTATGAGTAAATATGCAAACTTCTTTATGTGAGGTAACATGATTTAAGATTCGTGAACAAATGTCGCAGCAAGATACTGCTAATTCATATTCTTTAAATTATGTTTACCGTTTAACGACACTGTCAGTAGGTCAGACTGTGTAACGTTAAATGGCGTGATGTTCAGTCAATAATGAAGTAGATGGATGTGGAAGGAACCGGTCTCGGTCTGATATGAGGTAATTTCCTGACAGTTGCCCGCGAGGATTGAGGAAAACCACGAAAATATCAGTCAGGATATCCGATGTCTCAGCTGAGATTCGATCAAGGCATTTTTCAGATATAAATCAAAAGCTTTGCCGCTTAAGCCAACGTACTCATTTTGTTTATTCGAATTATTTATTTTTATATATTCGGGTTTCAAAAAAAGTGGTAGTAAGTGCGTGAGCTATGAGATGTAACATAATAGGTCTCATGATCGCGAATAAGAAAGTCTTGGCGTATAAGAAGTACCGCGATATGGAGAAGCGTAATTCCTAATACTCATATATTGTGACATGACGCCCGAAAGTCGGAATAATGAAATCAGAGGAGACGTCAGTTTATAGGCTATTATTCGGTAAACATATTCCTGCGGAAACGAATGCTCAAGCAACAACGCAATAAACACGCCTTCTCAACAATAGAGAGGCTGTGTTTTCTGCGTGGTCTGTGCCGAGGGGTTGTAAAAGGTACAAATCGTTAGTCAGTTGAGTTTTGAGACGTCAGTCTGTCAGGATATGAGCTTGGGAGTAGAGGAAGTAGAATTGAGTCCAGTTCCAGGGTTGGCAGATGCACCATAGAATTGAGAGAGTAAGCAGTCGAAGATGATTAGACTGTGCATGGAAGACTTTGTGTTCCCTGCAGTGATAGTGAGACTGTTATAAATCCGTTGCCAGGATACGACTAGTGAAGACTGAGAACCCTAGTGCGTGTGTAACGGTGAACTGTAAATTGCTGAAATTAATGATGGCGCTTTGTTACCTGTAGTCCCGAGTTGAATGTATTGTCAGTAAATCCAATCATCCAGTCCAGAGCCCGTTTATAAGTCACACAAAACCCCCCTACACGGCACAATATTATGGCATGTAGGCCCGTTGTTAGGCAGGGACAGCGAAATAAGCAGCTACACAACAGCCGTTGCTACGTAATAATGTGGCATTTTGTCACATATGCTTCAGCTAAACTCTCACCAACGATCTCTCCTTTTTAAAAATCGGAGTCTCCCACTTTACGATTCTTTCACACGGACTATTACTCAACACAATCGCAAATACACTTACACGAGCACTACAGAGTGTAAACAAACGGTAGCACATTCATTGTAGCCAACGCAATCAAATTCTGTTCCTCAGTTCCTCGTTTCCAGTATTTTGTCCATCCCATATATATATATAGGAATTAGAGTAGCCTCTTAACACGACGAAAGATACCACTTGTATAACGGTCCGCATTCTTTTCTTTGGCAAATTTTTTTGCTACTGTCAGTTTAACTAACATGCAGTTACAGGTGGGAATGCTTGTTGAAAAATAATTTCTCGAAGGTCGCGGAGGGAATACTGAGTTAATTTCTGCATATTAATTTGTTTCCAGTTTGATTATTGTTGTCTTGTTTGCTTATTACTGTTGAATTGCGTTCGTGCAGGCAACTATTGACAGAGAGGCGTGTGTGCAGTGGCGTCACTTAGTGAAAGGAAGTAGAGGTGATTGTACCAACTCTCAAGTCATTGTGTGTTAGAAGATGTATTTGCCCTCTTTACCTTGCGCCATGGAAATTAGCGATAGGCAGAATTCCTTACGAGAGACTGATCCCTCGAGTAGGGAGGAGATCAGGTAAGGTTTTAGCAACTTCCTCCCTAACTGAGCAATCGGGGAAAGTAAATAATATTCGAAGAGTCTTGTCGTGGCCTTAAATTATTTAACGCTATTGGCGTACGGATAGAGAATGAGGTAGCCTTCCCTATTTGATGTACTATTTCAGAAACTTCTAAATGGACTGAGAAAAACCACGAAATAAATTCCTTAAGAACGAGAGATGAAGGTTCTTTTTCTTTGGGATATCTTACGACGCTAAACTATATAGCGTCGGATGATTGATGACTTGGGAAAGGATTTCTAGAAGGAAGAGTTTTCAGTCAGACTGAGGTTCTACGCCTGCATATGCCTGGAAGGACTGAGGAAAGCCACGAATACCCTAAGGATATCCAGTATTCTGGCCTAGATTCTAACAGAGCAACTTCAGAATAGGAGTCTGAAATTTTACCGCCACTCGAACCCCCTCGATGAGATATTGTTTCACGCCCGTATAAAATAACAGGTGAGGTTACAGCTGTGCATGTTTTAAAATTAGGCTTTTACGCACGACATGGAAAGATTTTGTCGAAGTAGACCTGTGTCTCTTATAAGATATTCAGACGTGCATGTAAATTTGTAAAACATGTCCGTCCACTTTGAGTCAAATTTGTATTTAGACAAATTTTCTGGATATAATTGTCGATAAGAAATTGTTTCGAAACCGAGTAATGTAGCACAACAATCATCACTTTTCTATATTGTATATGAAGGAAGTTATTTTTGGCCAAATTGGGTACACACTGATCACAAGAGTGTCAAGAAGCCTTAACACGCGCATTTTCTAGTCCTATATTTTTAGTCAGTTATGTAACTTCCCGTATATTTCTTTTATATTTAAGACGTATGAATGCCACCTACATAACCCCCTACTTATAATAAGACAGTTTAACATAATTACATAATATATTATTTAAATAAAATTATAATTGTGTTATAAAAGGTTAATCTATCCCTGTAAAAGACCGTGAAGGCCCACAGGGTTGTAAGACATCGAGGCTCCCACATTTTCTAGACAGTCCGCTCACAGATGACGGTAAGATTGTCAGCCTTACGCTCCGGCCACCCTTTACCCCCCCAGGAAGATTCCTGGTACTCATTTCTTTTAGAGGTCGAGTGGACCCCCAGGGCCATAGTGCGGGTGGAAGAATTAGGTAAATCGAAAAAATCCACCTAATCGGGACTCGAATCCGCGACCTGCCGGCTTGTAGCATAGTGCTTCCACCAACTACGCTACCGCATGTCCCGTAATTGAATTATGGTTAACAAAGTGATACACAAAATTATAAGAATGGGAAATGGCCTGTTTGTCTCAAATTAAATACACAAATGTGTCACGCAATGGAAAGTTTTTGTGTTCGGATTTGGAACCAGCATATCAAGACTAATTTTATAAGTTTTGTTTTACGTTACCAGTGCCATGTTGACTAGCGCTATCAGAACATGTTCTTGTGCTGCTGGTTACGGCAAGCGTTGTTTGGAAACGTGCCTAAAATATATGTTATGGAACAGCTCATAGAGATTGTAATCATGTTAGCTGTGTCGGTGACGCTTCGGTCTCAATGACATCAGATAACTCGATGTGGTACAATTGTGGCTTGCCGATGACAACTGCTATAATTGAGTCAACGAAAGAATCGACTCAGCGTGTCTTCCCCCACTACCATCAGTCCCCGCCGTCTAAGGCCATACAATGTGGGGGCGGGGGCAGGCATGCGATTTTTACCTCCACTACCATTGTGTATTCTTTCGTTGACTCTACTGTAGAAGGACGTTCCTCACCACGTCTTGCTATCACGACAGTGTTTCTAAAGCAATCGTCAGGTCCCTTAGGGGCCAGGATTAGATTGTAGTTTGCATTGGACATTATGCTGTAAGAAGCCCTGTTTGAATCTAGGACCATTGATTTTGCCTCGGAGCTTCGAAAGGACTCGTGGATGCAACGTTCCTCTGGGATCAACAGTCTAGAGCTACATTATCTCTGTAGCACGTACAACTGTTTCGCGTAGGATTGTCGTATGGCTTATTAATCCCTCATGATAGAGCGCACGTCTGTCGCTGGCTGTTCTCTCTAAACTTACGTTGACCGGACAGAATTTTTAGTAGCCGTGTGCTGCATTCATGCGCTTCTGCCAATGCAGTGATCACAGCCCACGTAATATACAGGCGCTATGACACGGTTATCTTCGGAAAGAACCTCGACTCCGATATCGAGTTTTTATTCTGGTTCGGTTTCTTCTTCACGTACTTAATCGTGTTCAACAAAGTAGTACTTTACTTCGCGTTCTTTATGTTATTAAGGCGTTATGAGCCTTATTCTCTGGTTGCCTGGACTCCAGCATGAATCTGCGCAGCTTCATGTTGATCGAGTCCAAGTAGTGTTGCTTCCTATCGGATTACTTGAAGTAGATTTTAATGTGGCATCGCTAAGAACAGGTTAAATTAGGGTAAAGTAGTGTAAGATATTAGTTTAGTATGTGGAATTGCGTCCTTGGATTGAATTTAACCAGATTTTAATGTAGGACCTAATGTTATTGATTTAGACTTTGTTTCCAATATTTGTTAACGTTATCCCTATTTTGAGTACTTAACAGATCTTTCGCGGAACAAGGGTATCGACATTAACGTAATTTATATCTTACAGAATCATCTGGCGTTGTTCCCGATGTCGTTACGAACAGTTCTGTATTTTTATGATAATTTACTCTCAACAGTTTTTTTCCCCCCTTTGACATTACAACCCCAATTTGGGCCTTGGCCTACCTCCATGAAACTCTTCGTTTCACTTCGGTTTACTAGATATTAGACATTCGGTAGAATTTTGGGCGGGTGATCAGCTCGTCGCAAGGCCTCTTACCTGTACACAACACAGGAAGACACACATACACACGAAACATCCATGCCCTGAGTGGGATTCGAACCCACGATCCCGGCTTCCGAGCGAGCGAAGACAGTGCACAGCCCTCGGCTCCCGTGACCGGCCTCTCAACAAATTATCGTCATCAAAAGCAAGTACTCCGTTCAGTCCATTCTGTTCCACAAAGCCCTTCTTAATTCTCTTGGGATTTTTTGATGTCATATTTTAGAGGAGAGAAAAAAATCGAGGTGTATAAAACATAATTTCGTTGTAAAGTATCAGATAAGTGATTACATATGCCACCTCCTCTTCGACACGTTATTTCGTTGGTTTCTCTTTGAAGAAAACTGCAACAACGTGTAAAGCATATGTTTTGTGTCACCCGGTGCGGATTGTAAACTGCAACTAGTATTGACTGGACGGTGAAAGTTAAGTTTTGGTGGGGGGAGGGGATGTAAAAAAAGACACCTGCGTTTTGTTGGTTACGTTGTGCTCAATAAGAAAATTACGCTTTCACATTTCTGTATGTTGTCTGTACCAGGGAATTATAAGCCAAGATTCAGTCAATCCACACGAAGCTACGGGACCATCGTTCTGAGTAACGAAGAACTGAACGTATGACGTGGCGGAACCCGCCATTTTGTTGTGCTCATTGGGTACATTTTGAATATCCTATATGGAGACGAAAGCTGCAGTTTTTCCTTCTTTGGCATTCGCTCCCACCCGACCCTTCTACACGTATATCTTATAATGATACTTGTACTTCCGTTTTCGGGATTTGGAGCAGCACAGTCGGTATACGGACTAGTCTGCGGACTGAACAAGTGAGGAATCGGAGTTCGAGTCCTAGCAAGGACATGAGATTGTTGTCCCCACAGCGTCCAGGCTGGTTCTGAGACGTACCCAGTGGATAATGGGGGCTGTTTCCTTGGGGAAGAGCGGCTGGGGCATGAAGCTGACCACTCACATCATTCGTTGACATTACGTATACATGGAGCTACACCTCCGCCCCTCATACGTCTTGATGGCGTTGTGCTGTAATTGAGCACAAGGAAAATTTTATATTTTACTTCCTTTTTTTGCCTACTTTCATTAATTTGTAAAGGAAGGCTTTTGAGATTACCTTGTTGTCCGTCTCTCTGTGTATCCGTCTGTGCCTGTCCATCTGTTTGTGTATCCTCCCCAATATTTGTTGGTTGGCTTATGAGATCACCTTGCTGTTTGTCTCTTGTCTGTGTATCCGTCTGTGCCTGTCCATCTGTTTGTGTATCCTCCCCAATATTTGTTGGTTGGCTTATGAGATCACCTTGCTGTTTGTCTCTTGTCTGTGTATCCGTCTGTGCCTGTCCATCTGTTTGTGTATCCTCCCCAATATTTGTTGGTTGGCTTATGAGATCACCTTGCTGTTTGTCTCTTGTCTGTGTATCCGTCTGTGCCTGTCCATCTGTTTGTGTATCCTCCCCAATATTTGTTAGTTGGCTTATGAGATCACCTTGCTGTTTGTCTCTTGTCTGTGTATCCGTCTGTGCCTTTCCATCTGTTTGTGTATCCTCCCCAATATTTGTTAGTTGGCTTATGAGATCACCTTGCTCTTTGTCTCTTGTCTGTGTATTAGTAGTTAATGGTTTGTTTGCCTACGTTTTGTGAGATGCATAGGTTCCATAACGTCAAATGGTAGAATAATTTGACGTTTTTGTCTTCTGTAGTTTGTGTTTTCTTACGCGCGTACGTTAGGTAACATCGAATGGAGAAATTGTCGTTTGAAGATAAACTGGGAAGAGGGTGAAAGGAAGGAGTAACTACCGTGTTAACCCTAAGTTCCGGCTCTAATCCGTACAGTGCCAAGTCGATACTTTGGATTGTCAGAGTAGCTTATCTTTCAGTTGTAAATCATAAAGGATACATAAAGTCTCCCTAAAAACTTCGTAAAACGTTCCTGAACGGTTTTTGGCTGTGTAGTTCGTATGAAATGCCAACAGATATCGCATGCTGTCAGATGTGTAGGTTTCTGTAAAGATCGATATTTTCGATACTTCGCATTTATAGTGTTAAAGTACGGCCGAATGTCGGTGTCTTGTTTCGTATTCGGGAGGTTCCGGGCTCAGATCCCGAACCTGAGGCAGGTTATCCTGACTGATGTTTTTAATGATCGTGTTTGTTCCGAAAAATTGCAGGATAGGACCTCAAACTTGACCACTATCGCCATCCTTGTTTTGCCTCAGAGTAATCCTTAGAACATGTACTTATTGTGAATGAATATTTGTTCTATTCGTTAAGTAAACTCCAGCTTGGAAATGTGTATATTTTCTTGAAACAGTGAGCTGTTACTTCTAATGGGAATTAGTACATTTTATTTGAAGTAATTTTCGAGATCAAGACTGCGGGACAAAAAATAGAGACATCCTACAGATTCTTCTACCATATGGCAAAATGAAAATATGTATTTTGGAAGGACAGTAACGGACCATGATTACATTCATGGAGAAATGAAGAGCAGATTAAATTCTTGCTGTTATTCAGGTCGAGGCTTGTGTTTAATTTCGTAACAAGCTTATTTTTTTACGGTGAGGATTTGTTAGCCCCACGCCCAACTCCCAAGCTGGAGGACCAACCCTTGTCGGATGTCCACGACTGCTTATTCAGTATATTGGCAGCTTTCCTCCAAACCTGGAGGTCGTCTCCTCCATCCGCAACCTGAGGACGCGCCATACCGTGGTGACAAGGGATCCACGTAATTGATCTGGCTCAGGATAGGGACCAGTGGAGGGCTCTTGTGAACACGGTAATGAACCTTCGGGTTCCATAAGCTACTGAGAAATTCTTGAGTAGCTGCAGAATTGGGGGCTTCTCCAGAAGAGCTCAGCTCCATGAGTAAATAAGTAAGTAAAGTAAGTAATATTCAGTTCACAGTTCCTTTCTGCTATAAAAAAAAACGTAAAGATGAAAATATGCAACGCTCTTATTTTACCTGTAATTTTGTAAGGGTGTTTAAACTCTGTAGTCTAGTGGTCAGAGTTCCTGGCTACAGATCTAGAGGTCCGGGTTTAATTCCCCGAGCTACAAGATTTTTCTGAGAAGTAGTGGGTCTGGAACAGGGTCCACTCAGCCAGGTGATGATAATTGAGGAGCTATTTCAAGGAAATAGCGGCTCTGCTCTAGGAAACCGAAATTAACGGCCGTGGGGATTCGTTGCACTGACCACGCGACATCCTCTATCCGCAAAAGTTGTCACTAACTTCGCCGACAAACGGCGGTCGCTCGGTCGGTATAGTTCGTTTGCGGACTAAAACCACGGGGTTTGTTTGTTTGTTGAAATGTTCTCTTGCACTGAGGAAAGAACATGGATTGGCGACGTTTGAGAAGAAGGTACTGAAGAAAATACTTGGACCCAAAAGGGAGAGAGTAACAAGAGATTTGAGAAAACTTCGCAACGAGAGGCCTCCAAATTTGTATTCTTAATAAAACATTATTGGGATGATCAAATCAAGGAAAACGAGATTGGAGTGGCATGTAGCATGAGAGAGAACAGAGATGTATATAAAATCTGAAAGGAAGAAGCTTGATTGACGACACAGGCTTAAATGGAAGGGTTGTGTGAAAACGGATCTTAAGGAAACAGGGGTTTAGGTCACGAGCTTGAGTCATCTTTAGGATTTGAGGTTTCCACAGCGGTGGTTATGAAGGGTTCTTTCTTTCTTCTGGGATGTGGCGCCATGTAGTCCGGTGGAAGTCAACCTACGTTTCAGAGGAACGTGTCGCTTCCATCTTCAACGTCGAAGGATAAACCAAGTAAGAAACCAGCACGAAGCAGTAAGCAAGCAGAGTTCCTTCGAAACGTCCGTTTACTTTCAACGGACTAAACGGCGTTATATCTCAGGAAGATTCCTCTTATTCATGATGAGAGAGTCCACTAGCGAGTTTGTGTGAACATTCCATGAAAGACATGAAAGACATTTATTGACTGAGCGCCTGTTGTTGTGTGAAGAAGGATTCTGCTCTGTGGAGTTAATAGATCCGGGATAGCTCAGTCAGTAAAGCGACTGGGTTCTAGCAAGTCGACCTTGGTCAGATTGCGGGTAAGGCCAGCCATTTTTCTCGTTGTCAGCCTCCAGTGCAGTGGGTCTTGCCTCGGGTGTAAACTAGCTGTCACTTTGGCCACTCACCTCCATGTAACTGCTGAGGTTAGGCATGCGCAGGGCTTAGCCTCCACGCCATCTATATACCGTCACGACGTGGTGCGTGGACACTGGTGAAACTTTTCCGTTACTTATGATTGAAGATATGAATAGGCAGTGGACTACGTAAAGCCAAGCATGTAAAACTGGCGGCCCGTGGTTCGCATGCGGCCCAGGAGATGCTTTGTTGACAGCTCTCAAGCAGTCAGTCGTACCAAAAGCCATTGCGGCCCGATTCTTGTTTTCCCCATGTTAAGACCATGGATTTTCCATGTCGTAAGACGTTTAGGGGCGGGGGTGAGATGCTAAGCTAATAGCCGACTGTTTGGTACGAATTTCCCACCTTAACTTGCAGACACTATAGTTCAATAGGTATTTTAAGAACAACTACGAGTATTATAAACAAAGAAAACTCCGTGACCTGTAGTCTGCAAGCGAACCATACCGACCGAGCGACTGCCGATTGTCGGCGAAGTTATTGCCAACTTTTGCGGATAGAGGGTGTCGAATGGTCAGCGCAACGAATCCCCACGGCCGTAAATTTCGGTTTTCTAGACCGGAGCCGCTATTTCCTTGAAATAGCTCCTCAATTATCCTCAGGAGGCTGAGTGGACCCCGTTCCAGACCATCTACTTCTCAGAACATGTGGTAGAGCCGGGAATCGAATCCGGACCTCTGGATCTGTAGCCAGGTACTCTCACTGCTAGACCACAGAGGCGGTCCATCTACGAGTATTAAGTAAGGAAAATGAAAAGCCAACACAGCAGCTGTAGTTTTCCCCTAGAGGCAATTATCGCTGATGGTGAGAAATTACTGTAATGAAGTCCTGCACTCCAGTGCTGCCCATTTCCTTGCCGGTAAAGATTATTCTGTGAAGACATGGGGATTGGTACTCGACACTAGATGGAGGTGAGTGGTCAGCTTCGCGTCCCTGTCACATTACCCCTGGGTACCAATTGAATAGGCGGCTGGATGTGCCCCAGAATCAGTCTGGACGCTGTCATTTCTTACTGGTCAAGCGGTTTTGTAGCAGATTAGATCGTCAGGGCCTTATTTAAAAAAGGGAAATGCAAAGTGTCACCTGGTAATGAATTAGGCACCAAATCGTGAAGACGTTTAAGAGACGTAATGTTAACCTCGGGAATAGACGGAGGTTAGTAGTCAGTATGACTCCCCAGTCACTTTATCACCTGGGAAAATAGCCCCCGTACCTATCGGATAGGACGTTGGTTGAGCCCCAGAGCCAGTCTGAACTTCTGACCTCCAATACCGGGAGTCAGACCTTGATTCTGCCGCCGTTCAGCCCGTCGTCCATCGCTACACCGACTGAGCTGTCTCGGATCTCCGTTGTATTTGATAGGAAGCACAAAATGTAAGAGGAGGATCCGTGTATTTCAGGACAAGTCGAAGTGCACTACTTTATCTCTACGGTTACACATGAAGAGCCGGGGTATAGCGACTGCTTACGGCTGGACGGCAGAGAGGTCGGCGTTAAGAGTCCTGGTAAGGGCAAGATTTTCTCCTCTGCCCGTCTTCCAGACAGGCTCTGGGATCCACCCATCCTTCTTTGCAATGGGTACCGAGGGATATTTCCCCTGGGCAAAGCGACAAGGGTGTGAAACTGACCACTACCCTACGCCTTCATGGAGAGGTGCTAAATTAGTTAAGTACAGGGACAACCTAACCTTTACCTTCACAGTGTTCCATTTGCCAACAGCAGTTATGAAGATTACAGCAGAAATCCTTATGAAACATAATAAGGAAATGTATGACATGTTCTAGCCGATCACAGTGGCCGCGCGATCTAAGGCGTGAACCGTCTTCACCCGCTCGAATACTGGGATCGTGGGTTCTAATCCCACTCAAGGCATGGGTGTCTGTGTGCATTTATTCTCTGTTTGTGCTGTTCTGTGTGTAGGTGGCAACCTTACGACGGGCTGGTCCCCATCCAAGGAGTCCTACCGTCTGTGTAATAGATTATGAAACTAAAAAAGCGGCCAAGGCCCGCAAGGGCTGTAAATGCATAGGTGACACGTTGTAGGAAAACTGTCAATTGAAATCCATGTTAAAACCCTTGCAAATGCATGTGTGTATATACGCGCGGCTGATAAGGGAAGCAACAGTGGAAACGAGTTATGCCTTGTCTCATTTAATTGCATCATACAGTAAATCTTTGGGACAGAAGGTCTGCTTATGTAAGTCGAGTGATACTGCGAAAAATGTTCCATTATAAAGGAAGAAATTAGAACATGAAAGAACATTAATCTCAGTAGGAATTGGAGCGCAGTGGCTGAACGCGTCATTGACTTTGCCAGTGATTTGAAATATAAATTAAAAATACTTAGTAAAGAGTTTCAAGGCTGTGCTGTAGCAGTTTCAGTTCATTGTGGTACTTTTGACGACATTTGCTGTAAACTGAATAAGATTCTTGACAAGTATGAACTCCCACTTAAGAAACTTCTGTGCCTCGTGACAGATGATTCTCCTTCAGTGAGTAGTTCCAAGAATGATGTGGGAAAATTGGACGGAAAACTTCACAGTTTTCATTTGCTTAATTCACCATGAACTAGTGTGTAGTAAAATAGTAAAAACTAAAGCACGTTTTGAAACATGCAGTATTAATTGTCAACGTACGTGACCGACGTAGGTAGGTGGGTAAATAGACAGACAGGCCGCGCCATAGCTCAAACGGTTAGTCGCTGGCTTCCCACCTCGGCGGGCCGGGGTCTGGTCAAGTGAGATTTTTGATGGATAAAGTGGCGCTGTGGCGGGGTTTCTCCGAGTATTTCGGTTTCCCCTGCCAATCTTCATTCCACCGAATTCTACATCATCATAATCACCTGGGTCAGGCTACAATAGACCAACCAGTGGCCGCCGTGCCAGGTGGACCCAGTTGGACTCCACCCCCCCACTAAGCGAATTAAAAAAAAAAGATTGCAGCGTTAAGCGTTATAAGACCTACGTGATTTAGAGTAGTTAGTTAGTTTAGAGGAGTTAAAGTAGTTAGACCCTGCAGCATCGAATGGTTGGATGATAGATGAATGTTGTATTGCGAGGGAGAGTCAGTAAATAGGTCACAGATGGAAGTAAGACAGCTGTGATCGACGTAATAGGTTTTCTGTATGTATCACTAGGTAGCAGCACAGTCCAGCTTCATGACAGTCTAGGTGGCAGACGCGCATGTTCAGAGTCTGCTTTCAGTAGTCAAAATGGTGATCGTGCTTGAGGAGTATAATACCGAATAGCAACGTTCTGTTGTGCGTTTTTTGTGGGAAAAAATGTCTCAGTGCAAAGGATATTCATAAAGAAATGTTTCCTGTTTACTGTGGGAAGTATTTGTCGAGTGAAGCGGTTCACAGCTGGGTAGAAGACGTTTTACTGATGACGAAGAGGTTGAAACGGAGGTGTTAAAGTGGCTGAGCCAACAGTCAAAAAATTTCTATGCTGCAGGTTTCGACGCACTGGTAAAGACAAGTCTTATGAATGTTGATGGAGGATATGTCGAGAAATGAAATATTTTTTCCAGGTTCGAATATCGCATGTTTCACGTTTTATATCTATTTATGACCTATTTACTGACTTTCCCAGGCAGAAAAGATTTGGAAGGCAGCGCTCCCGGCCTAATCAAGGTATTATCCAGGCATTTGACTTGAGGGACTGAAGAAACTTACGAAAACTATCAGGATAGCCTTTGTCTCAGCCGAGATTTGAAGCGAGTACATACCGAATAGAAATGCAGAACATTATCGCTACGCCAGTCTGTATGGTGTAAAGATTTTTGTGTCTCTCACCACAAGAATAATTCAGTCATTTCCAATAGTTGCTATATATACAGCATTTATAAGAATTAATGTTACTCTCTTGACATGTAATAGTTGCTTGTGGGCCGTCTGCTAGTGCGTATAGAGGGTGTTTACAAACATTGACTGACACATCGAGTGAAGTACAGTCGGATGGCGGGTGGCTGGCTGCAACAGATGATAAGATTGCTGTGTCACTCCCTTAGGAGTGTGCAGGGGTGCCGTTAGGAACGCACAGCCAACTCAGACATGACGCCCAACTGACGGCTGTCCCAGTCGTCAAGAGGCCATTTGTCTTGTGTAGTGACCTTCAGTACTGCAGAGCTTGTGTCAGCACTGCACCACGGACGGAGGAAGTATCGCTGGGCCGCAGTGGTTAGTACGCTATTTTGTGCCTAAGAGAGCCGGTGCACGGTGAAATTTCAGGATATTAGGTCTTCCTTACAAAAGAGAAACGGGCCTCGCGTGTTAAAGTCATGTTTATTCGTCTGTCTGCCTGTAACCGATTTCCAAGGCCGAAACATTTGGACAGATTTTGTGTTCAATCGAAATAGAAGACATCCCATCCACTGTAAGTTTGTCGAGGAGTTCCAATTTTCAACCATATATATCCATAATAAGGCTTACTTTGCATATGACCTTAAATTGAGTTTTTCATGTGGCTTATAAACCTTTTAATAGAAGTAAAATTCGGTATGGGGACTTCACCGACATTGTTGGGCTATTTCGATTTTCAGCCATAGTACGAGTCTTTCGGGGGGTGGGTACAGTTAGTTGAGACGCTATGCTACAAGCCGGAAGTTCGCGGGTTCGATTCCCGATGAGATTGTTGGATTTTTCAACTAACCTAACCCTTCCAGACGCATTATGGCCCTGGGGTCGACTCACCCTCTAATAGAAATGAGTACCAGGAATCTTCATGGGAGTAAAAGGCGGCCGGCGCATAAGGCTAACAATCTCACCGCTATCTGTGAGCCGATTGTGTGGAAAATGAAGGAGCCTCGACGTCTCGCAACCCAGTGGGAATCCACGGCCTATTACAGTGACATCTTTACGTTTTTTACGATAGGAGGTTGGAGAAAACGGCACAGTGAGGAGCTTCATAACTTCTACTCTTCTCCAAGTATAATTAGAATGATCAAGTCAAGGAGGATGAGGTGGGCAGGGCTTGTATCACAAATGGGGGAGACGAGGAATGCGTATAGGATATTGGTGGGAAAGCCAGAAGGAAAGAGACCACTGGGAAGACCAAGGCGTAGGTGGGTGGACAGTATTAAATTGGATCTTAGATAGGATGGGATGGTATGGACTGGATTGATCTGGCTCAGGATAGGGACCAGTGGAGGGCTCTTGTGAACACGGTAATGAACCTTCGGGTTCCATAAAATGCTGGGAAATTCTTGAGTAGCTGCAGAATTGGCGGCTCGACCAGAAGGGCTCAGCTCCATGAGGAAGTAAGTAAGTACGAGTATTTCACAATAAGGCCTAGTTTACGTAAAACCGTAAATGGTCTTTTCAAGGTATCACATAAACTTTTCACACAATTTGTTGAAGTCCTATACGGGGAACTTCCGCCAACATTGTTGAGCTATTGTGATTTTCAATCATAGCATTCCATGATAAAGATTAGTTAAGACGTGTATTCTGTAAACCCTTCCCAGTACTCTGGAAATTCTACATGATGGAGACTTCCACGAATTTGCGTTTTAGTATTCTCATTTTAAGTAAGGTTAATAAACTTCAGAGAGCGTCTTTGATTAATTGTGTGCATTGTACAACAGAGTTACACCCTTTCCGGTCTTGTTATGTATCGAGAAACTTCGATCAAACTCGATACTGTAGACCTATGCTGACATATCTTGAGTCGGTTTTGTTAGTACTTCATTAGTTCAGTTCACTTGAAAGACAGCTTTTCTCATGAACTTAAATGAACATTTATGATATATATTTTACTGTTGACAGATTGTGATTAAACTCGGTATCCGCCGTTTTTTTTTATAATTATTTACATTCATTTTAATTCACGAAGGACCTAAACGCAGGTAGTCCCTACTGGCTTATGTCTCAAAGTTTTAAGCTGACGGAATAATGAATGTCTTGGATGAAATTTGTTGCTAAGTAACTATAAATTATAGGTGTCATGTCTTATATGGTATTTGCATAAAACTCACTGATTGCAAGGAAATCGTTAATACTGTAGTATGTAGACCCGTTGCTAAGTAAAGACCCTTTAAAGAACGGTCGTTGCTAGGTAATGACCGCAACAGATTCATAACACACACTAATGTAGTAACTGGTAAACGGTGTTCTGTACGCGGTCCGTACTACAGCTGCGTAACGCAACAATAGAACTGTTAAGAGGTGTTTTCTATGAGGTCCGTGCCGAGTTGTTTTACAAACATAAACAAGAAAAGTTTACACTTAGTTGTGAGACAGCTGCCGGCCAGTAAAGACGTGAACACGGAAGCTGGGGGGAGCTACAGCGTTCGAAGCCGTTACCAGGCGACAACCGGTTAAGATACAGCAGACTGAGAAGACTTAGTGCGTGCTGTAGTTAATTGTAGGGTATATGTGAATCAGCGATAGCGCTGTAGTTGTAGTTACATTCTGTAATAGTTCAATAAATCCATTTACCAATTCAAACCCCATCTAAAGTCACTCTAATCACTTGACGATATAATAAAATTTTCTGTGAAATGCGCGCATCGGAAGAATTGTCCAAGCTCCTGTGACCGCAGTGTGAAATTGCAAGATGGTCCGCTCGATTTAGACCTGTACGACATTGCACACACGTAGAGACATGCAGCTGCCATGCGTAATGAAGATCCCCAAGTGCGTCTGTCTTAGTCTGTCGCCTTCGATTCCTTGTCTTCTTAGAACTAAGACTTTATGACCTTCTTTAACTACCACGAGCCTGAGCGGGTGGTCGCCAGAAATTTTACATTTGGTCACCCTTGGTGCAAACACTAGTTTATTCCAGTTGCAAGAAATAGAGTTCAAGGGAAGTCGGTGAGTCAATACTTGAAACAAAGCATAGCATATGTGACTAGAAACAATTAATTATTTCATTAGCTGTATCGAGCAAAAACATCTGTACACGAAGTGCATACAGTGTAAAATGTGCTAATGAAGCCATCATCTTGTTCTGCTCTTCTCTTTTCATCGCTGAAGGTTTCTGACCTGCTTGGTTATCATAAAGAAAACAATTGTCAGATAACATTACTGTTTATATGTAGGATCTGAGGTTCTCACAGCGGTGGTTAGGAAGAGTTCTGTCTCCTGGGATATAGCGCTGTGTAGGATCTGAGGTTCTCACAGCGGTGGTAATGAAGAGTTCTGTCTCCTGGGATATAGCGCTGTGTAGGATCTGAGGTTCTCACAGCAGTGGTTATGAAGAGTTCTGTCTCCTGGGATATAGCGCAGCCTTCTGGGTAGTAACATAGTGCCTCGTACAGCTACACCACCGCTTGTCCCTTGCGTTTTTTATGAGAAAAATGGATAAATTGTTTTATAACCAAACCTGGATCGGAAGAGACCAGAGGGACACAACCAGAAGAATAGGCGGGAACTCGTGGTTTTCTGTTGTCTCTGAAGTCACCAGAAGTGATTATTTATTTATAATCTATTTAATGATACTGTAAAACTTACCATAATCATATAAGTGTCATACAAAAGTGAGCATAAAAGTAATGTGTTTGGTTAAACAGTGGGTCATGTAGACGTATGGGGGAGTGGAGGCATGACTCCACGCATTCTTAATCCCGGCACTAGATGGAGGTGAGTTGTCAGCTGCACTCCCTGGTCGCTTTACACCGGGGAATGAGCCCCTGGTAGACACGGGATAGGATGCTGGCTGGGCCTCAGAACCGATCTGGACGCCGTCGAGAAGGAAATTTTGCCCCTCCCGGAAATCGAACAGTGATTCCTTGGCCGTCCAGTAATTACCCTAGACATACATACACACTTATTCCATAATTTCTATGAAACGTTTCGAGATTACACAGCAGTTATTTGTGTCTGTTGATATATCTCCTCTCCACCTGTAGCCTGTTGATTACTAAGTTGAAATTCTATTTATATCTAGTTTCCTCGCCCAACTCCCCATTTATCTCATCTGTTTACCGTGTATTATTCAGTCTGAGGCGTGGATGGTACCCTCATTTCGCTGTTTCCAAACTTAAGTTTGTTTTGCTGGAATGACACTTGTGTAACCCACAACATACATGTTTTCACTTTAACTCCGCTAACGACAGAAAGAGAAAGCACAGAAAGTTGATGTATTACAGTTTTAAAGTTCATAGAAATGAGTGAGAGCTGATTACAGTTGCTGCTCACACCAAGATTCATATTGGCCCAGACCGCTCTAAACTGATGTCGCCAGTTGTGATCACGCCGGGTGCTATTTTCTGTTCTCTTCCCCCGTACCGATAGTAGCCTCGAGTTGAAACGACCCATAACCAGTGTGATTCTAAATTATTGTCGGCGTTTCCATGGCCTGTAATTTTCAAGCCGGCAAAAATAAAATAACGCTGCCTACGGAATATGAAAACGTAACTCAGAAAGTTTTATGTGGCAACGGTGTACTCGCCGCATTGATGTCTGGGAGAAAATATGACGTCATTCCTCAAAATGGCGACTGTTCATGAGAAAGCAATGTGCGTACTTCGGTTTTTCGAAACAAAGTCCGTTATCAAAACGCAACGTCGTTACAGAACTCACTGTGGAAAAGATCCACCTTCAGATGATGCTATCCGACGTTGGTTAAAGAAATTTCAAGAGACTGGTAATGTTCTGCACCGAAAAGGAACGGGAAGATCCAGGAAGCGTTTTTTCGAAGCCCACAAAAATTAACTGGGTGAGCTCCTTTGCAGTTAGGTATACCACAAACGACTGTTTGGAGGGTTGTTCATAGCTGCCTTCACCCTCTGCCTACTGGCCACGGAAACCCCGACAGTAATTTAGAATCACTCTATGTTAAAAGGGGCATTTGTAAGGAAAAATGTAAAGGCAAGGTAACCCTGGGCTTAATTAATTAAGCGCCACTTCTTGAACTGTGCTTTAGATCGAGATGAGCGGCGAGCTTCACACCCCGACTGCTTTATCCGCGGGTAGAGAGCCCTGGGTGCCCATTGTATAGGAGGATTTATGGGCCTCAGAGCTGGTCTCGACGTTATAGAGAAGATAAAAACATATTTCCCCTACTGGGAATCGAACCCCGACGCCTCGGTCGAAAAAGAGACGTTGGTGTAGTCCTTCTGAATTGCAACGGCTGAAGCTCGTAACGGTAGCCGAGCGGTCTAAGACATGCACTGTCTTCGCTTTCTCTGACGCTGGAATCTTGGGATCGAATCCAACTCAAGACATGGTTGCCTGTGTACGTTTATTGTGTTTGTGTAGTTCTGTGTATAGGTATCGGCCATGCGACGGGCTGATCCCCCCGTCCAAGAAACTGAAAAACGGTCAAGGTCCAACGGAAGGAATGTAGAGCCATAGAGAGATAGATTGTGTAATTATTAGTAGATAATGAATTGCAAGGAATGTAAATGGAAGCCATAGTTGTAGGATTTGAGGTTCTCGGAGCAATGCTTATGAAGATTTCTGTCATTTGGGCTATAACGCCTAGTAGTACGTTGGAAGTCAATCTACGTTTCGGGTCGAAGAAGAGCTCTGCTTACCGCCGAATTTCCAGGCTAGTTTCTTCCTTGGTTTATTTTTTGAGCCTGAAGATGGGGGTGACATGTTCGTCTGAAACGTCTGTTGTCTTTCAACGAACTACGTGTCGTTATATCTCAGAAGATGGAACATATCGAAGCTGTAATTGCATAATAGGGGCAGATATACAGGATAAAGTGTAGGCATGGGATGTAAAGAATGGAAAATAGTTTGTTTGCATTACCTTATGGCTTACTGTACACATGGAAGAAATCAGCAAAGACTGTAATAAAATGCGGGCGAGCAGTGAAAAGTTAGTAAAGGAATACTGTGCGGTGTGGTCTGGTGAAAGTCAGCCGACGTTTTGGACGTAACTATCTCCTCTCTTCAGTTCCGAAGTGTAAACCAAGCAAGAAACCAGTACTAAGCAGGCAGCAAGCAGAGCTTAATGCTTATTCCTTGCACAGCGTCCTCATCGACACTAAAGACAGCGGCGATGTGTTCTTTCGAGACGTCTCGTTGACTTTCACCAGACTACACAGCGTTATATAGGAGCCGGTTTGCGCCGTCGGTATAACGAATGACTATTGGCTGGACAGTTGAGGTGTCGGAGTTCGAGTCTCGGTGGGGTCAAGAATTTTCTCCAAGTCGTCCAGACCTGTTCTGGGACCCACCCAACCTCCTATTCTATGGGTACCGGGGGTATACCGCCCGGGGAATGATGCACACGACTCACCTCCAATTAGTGCCGAGGTCAAGAATACGTTGATCTGTACATCCACTCCCCCATACGCCTTCGTGGCGTAGTGCTTAATTAGTTACGCACAGGGACAACTTTACTTTTTTACACAACATTATAGGGGCACGCGGTAGCGTAGTTGGTTGAGGCATTATGCTACAAGCCGAAAGGCCGAGGGTTCGAGTCCTAATTAGGTACATTTTTCAATTTACCTAATCATACCAGCCGCACTACGGCCCTGGGGTCGACTCAGCCTCTAACAGAAGTGAGTCCCAGAAATCTTCCTGAGGGGGTAAAAGGCGACCGGCGCGTAAGGCCGACAACCTTACCGCCATCTGTGAGCCGGTTCTCTAGAGAAATGTGGGAGCCTCGACATCTTACAGCCCTATGGACCTTCACGGCCTGTTACAGGGATAGCTTTTCCTTTTAGCTTTTTACCTATACACAACGTTATATCCCAGAAGGTTATACCGCAGTAACACCCCAAACTCTGACGTAATTGTCGCTATTGTTTCCGGTAGGATGTCATTTATGAAATTTATTGAAACTCTGTAATCTGGTAGGATGTTTGCACTTGCAGTGAATGTTGACGGATTAACATGGCAAAGGTAATAAGAGTATTTCGATCTGTTACGAAACAATCCTAAAGAGTGACATATCAAGGACAGTGCCATATGCAAAACAACTAACACGCTGCGGGTTCAGTATAGTCTGCGTCAACAGAAACGAACAGGCTGTTAACGTAAGGACATTTTATTTTTATTTGTGCTTTAATTGGCAACTATTTCAGTGGCTCAGACCGTACAGAGTCAGATGACAGGATGTTGGATAATACTGTGGAAGGAAGAGGCCGTGACATATTTCGAGGCACTAGGAGCCGGGATAGCGTAGTCGGAATAGCGACTGGCTCCGGGCTGGACTACAGAAGGGTAAAAGTTCGAGTCCTGGTAGGGTCAAGAATTTTCTCTTCTACACAGCATCCAGACCGGCTCTGGGGCTCACCCAGCCTTCCTGTCCAGTGGGTACCGGGGGCTCTTTCCCCATGGGTAAAGCGGCCGGGGCGTGAAGCTGTCAAAATGTATCTATACATCCAGTCCCCCATACACCTTCACGGCATAGTACTGGGACAAATTTACCTTTTATATCTCTGCCTATGGCTCTACGGTACTTTTGTTGGACCTTTGCCACTTTTGTTTCTTGATTTTTTACACACTCGGTAGGACTCCCTAGACGACGGATCAGCCCGTTACAAGGCCGCTACCTGCACACACACAGGACAGCACAAACAGAGAATAAGCGCACAGACATCAATGCCTCAAGTGGGATTTGAACCAACGACCCCAGCGTTTGAGCCTTAGACCGCGCGGCTACTGTAATCGGCTATTTTGAGGTACTGTCCTGGCAATTAAATAGATAATCCTAACGACGAGCCACGATAATTCGATCTGTATAGCGAAGGACTGGATGCCTGGGTTCGATTCCCAATTGGGGATAAGAAAAATTTTCCCATATATACAATGTCCGTACCGGCTCTGGGGCTCACCCAGTCTCCTTGCGAATGGATGCAGGTGTTCTTTCCCTGGGAGTAAAGCGACCCGGGTGTGAAGCTGGCTCCTCGCCTCCAACTACTGTTGAGGTTAAGAGTGATGGAGCTGTACCGTCACTCCCTTATGCGCCTTCTTTTCGAAAGTAAATGAGTTCAAAATATTTGCTTGTCATTGTTATTACTTAACAGCAAATTTCACTGGCCCGTTTTGTTTAATAAATGTTTACCAGAGAGGAAATTACAGTTGTATCAAATGACACACAGTTTGATTATATTTTCAACATACTGACACACTCGATATTTCAGGTAACATTGTCGGTATAGGTTACTGAATTAAGACAGTGAGTTACAGTTCGCGACAAAATGTGAAGGTGCATGTTTGTTATCGGGCTAGTAGTTCGGTACCGTAGTCCCTGCACAATCCGAACGACTGGTTCACCTGGTTTCGTGGACTGCAACTGTGTACGCAGAGGTACTCGGTAGAAACTGGGGGCTCTGGCTGACAAGTGCATTAGTCAGTTGAACTCGACTTTTGTCGGTTATGTGCACATAATAAACCTTTTCCCAGAAGCGTGAGGAGTATAAACAACAGCAAGACTAACGTTTTAACTTTTATTCAGCACTTTCTCAAGAGTCGGTTAAACTTTTCAAAGTGTATTCTTTTTCTTTCTTATCCCGATCGACTTTAGCATATTTAAGCGATTTCTTTCCGGGTCTAGAAAACCGAAATTAACGGCCACGGTGATTCGTTGCGCTGACCACGTGACACCCTATATCCGCTAAAATTGGGATTAACTTAACCGGTCGGTATAGTTCGCTTGCGGACTAAAGCCACGAAGTTTGTGTTTAAGTGTTTTTTATTAACAAATATTATTTTTAGTATATACACTAAACGAATTTTTCTGATAACATGTTTGTCGGTACGCACACGATTGGTTTTAGTCCTCATCATTATCATCATCAATCTGTCAGACGACAGCTCCACAGTCTCTTCCAAAACAGTTCCTCCACTTAATGCGATCTAGAGCTTTCTCCTTCAAATGACAGTATCCTCTTCTGTCCCCAAGGTCATCCAGCATCTTCTTACGTCTTCTTCCTCGTCTTCTTGTCACTTCTATCCGCCCCTCTATCTTTCCGTCAATAACTTCTTTTAGAAGGCAGTTTCTGCGTAAAACATGACCAATCCAATTAGCCTTCCGTTTTCTTATTTCGTGTAGGATATTCCTCTGCTCACTGACTCTAATTAACACTTCTTC
>NW_019725428.1:634307-697768 GCF_002891405.2 Cryptotermes secundus
TTTCTTTAAGGCAATCATTGTAACTTCTGTAAAGTCCTTGGGCCACTCTCCACTTTCATATATGGTGTTCATTAGTTTTGTCAGTGTTTTCAAACCACCTTCTCCCAGTAACTTGAGCACATCTCCAGGTACATCATCATCTCCCGTATCCTTTCCCTTCCTCATTTCCTTGATAGCTTGGTTGTACCCCTATGGTAGAGAAATACAACTTGCAGGTTAGCGATTTTGGCTGTTGACGGCCTTATCGGTACGTATCGGCGTGTACCAGTTAAAACAAGAACTGCACACACTCCTCGTAAACATGTGGGGGTCGTACATGACACTCCGTATGTAATTATATCCGTTATCACACATAATACGAATGTCAACCAACGTCAGAATTGCCTATGCACCCACAGGGAACTCGAACGGCAAGCCGTCCATGATCCTCCCAGATAATGGACCTATTCGAATGATTAAGAATCGCTAGACAGTACGTGGTAAAAGACAGAGTGAATTAATTAAGCACTAAGCATGAAGACATAAAGAAGAGTGGAGGTATAGCTTCATCATTCTTGACATCGTCACTAGATGGAAGTGAAGTGGTCAGCTTCACCCCCGAGGAAAGAGTCCCCGGTACCCGTTGGATAGGGGTCTAGGTGGACACGATGGAGGAGAGAAAAATCTCTTCCCACTGCCGGGAATCGAACCCCGCCCGTTCAGCCCGTAACCTATCGCTATACGGATTGAACCAAGGGAGTTCGTTTCAAGGTCAAGAATGGTGGAGCTATACCTCCATTTCCTCTTACGTCTTCACGGTGTTATGCTTAATTAATTAGGCCCGTGGATAGCTTTACCTTTATGCAAATGCGTATGTCGTTTATTAGATTCGTCGCCACTAATCCGACAGGCCATTTTCTGCCTTGACGTTCTCTAATTATAGAAGTGCACTAAATCTCTTGCCACGGACTGTACTGTTCCTAAGATGAAGGATCAGTCCATCGCAGGGTCTCTAGTGCCACATAGCAATACAGAAGAGCGACTGTGAACACCCTTGTCCAGACCAATGTAATATACTCACAATCTTAAAGAGTTCATGCCTCGCAGGCGAGTGTAATTGGTTCGTAGGAGAATAGTTTGACCTAAGAGGGTGGAGAAATCAGGTGCGTAATATAGAGTTTCATAACTTTTACTCACAATCAAATAGGAATATAATTAGAAAGATCAAGTCAAGGAAGATTGAGTGGATAGGGCATGTTAGCACTCATGGGAGAGAAAGTGAATACGTACAAGTTTTGGTTCGGAAAACAAGAAGGAATGAGACCACATGAAAATCCAAACTTCGGCTGAAGGATAATATTAAAATGGTTCTTAAAAAAATAAGATAGGGTGATATGGACTAAATTCGTCTGGCTCAGGATGGAGACCGGTTTAGAGCTCTTGTGAACACGGTAATGAACCTTCGTGTTCGATAAAATGTGAATTTGTTGAGTAGCTAAACAACTGTTGACTTTTCGAGAATGACTCGGCTACAAGGATCGGTCCGGAGATTTGAAGGGCAGAGTTTGTAGAAACTAAAAAGATGACTGGGCCGGTCACGGTAGCCGAGCGGTCTAAGACGTGCACTGTCTTCGCTCGCTCGGAAGCCGGGATCGTGGGTTCGAATCCCATTCAGGGCATGGATGTTTAGTTTGTGTGTGTGCGTTTTTCTTTGTTTGTCTACAGGTAGAGGCCTTGCGACGAGCTGATCACTCGCCCAAGGAGTCCTACCGAATGTGTAAGATCTAGAAAAACCGAAGTGAACGGAGAAGTTCATGGAGGTAGGCCTAGGCCCACTGGGGCTGTAGTGCCAAGAAAAAAAATAAGATGACTGGATGTTTTAATTACTAATGGAAAAAGACTGGGAAGGAAGGTATCGTGGTCTACTTCGAGATGCATTCCACGGGTTTACCTCAAGGGGCTTTGGAAATACAGTGAAAATATCTCTTCACTGTACCTGCAATTGGAGTTACGTTGGAATACAGATCTTTGCTTTGGATTTGAAGTTCCGAGGGCTGTGGGTACTATGCTTTCTAATAACCGTAATATACTGACACGTATCAGTTCGAAGAAGTCATGTAAGGCTGCTTTTGTCCACCCCTTAACGAACCTGACCGGCCAAGATAAGAAGGGGCAAGCATAAAGCACAGGAATAACGGAATCCGGTTTATTGTTTGGAACCCGAGAGTTCTTAGTGGGATTTCCTATTTACGGTTCAGAATTTTCGACTCCAGGTTATCATCTTACTGCGGACAGTCGGTTTGAGCAGGATAAAAGCCTCTAAATTAAGAACTTATTGTGGTCTTCTGGGCTATAACCTGTGTCACTGATCAAATTGGCTGAAGCTGGATTGTATTCGAGAGGCTCTGTGTTCGAATTCCGGCCGGGACACCGACTATCGTGACTGACCTTGATTTTCTTTACTCTCCGGCCAAATACAATGGGCCCTCTTTATGCCACGGCGTTGATTGTACCCCCCCCCCCAATAAGGTTGCATATGTTTTACGTCGTACTTATTTTTGTTAAATGTTTTGGTTTTCATTAGAGGATTGTATTTCAACATTCCTTGCTGTAATGTGTCGGTACAGAGGTTACAGTTCATAGTCCGCCATAAACAGGCACGTGCATCTACTTTCATGAACCACAATTGAGCTAAGTGCTAGGAAATATTAAGGAAATGATGACGTGTAGAACAACAGACTGACAGTGGACGCCTTCATTCTCTACGCCTGATTAATATTAAACCATATGTCCTAAAAACACGCAGTCATCAGTTTCAACAAATTACATTATGTGATTACTTTAGTGAGGACTTATAAATGTCAGTACTTTAATGGTTGATGCATTAGTGAAACGTAGTATGAAGTGTACCCTAAAATTTGATGTATTATTAGGATTTTGTGAAGTAACTATAGACGGGGTTTGCATTTATTGAGTACTTACAAATCGTAACTACAACTATAACGCTATCGCTGGTTGGCACACTCTGCAGTTCGCTACAACACTCATTAAGTATCTTCGGCAGCCGTTGTCTGGTTACGGCTTCTAACAATGTAGATCCCTCAACTTCCTTGTTCACGGCTTCATTTCCTTGCTGGCCGTTGCCTATCTCACTGCAGCTTCCGAGCTGAACTAACTGGCTTCAAACTGCCGAACTCTCAACTAACTCAACTCACTTTACTCGACCGCTGTAACTCCACTCCACTCTGCCCGCTACTTATGTAGCCTGGACACAGACCGCATAGAAAGCACTTCTCCCAACAGTTCTTCTAGTGTTGCATCACGCGCCTATCGCTCGGATCCCATAGAGAACACTTCTTCTGTTGCTGTTTGCAGCCATTGCCTAACAACAGCTGTTGTTTACAGCTTCATTACTTAGCAACGAGTCTACATGCTACAGTATTTTAATCAATGGATAAATGAACTTAATATAAATAATTTTAAAATTGTATAATGCCCATTTCACACACAAAACACGGGTAGTGAAGCCACGTTTCCACAACGAAACCACATTATATCGAGGGTCGTTTTTATCCTGTTAGTAACCTCCGTTTGGCCACGACAGCATCCTTCCAAAATCATTCCAACTAATAATTAATCAACCATTATCTCGGCTCATGTGTGGATGGTAGTAAATAATAAGTTGGAAGAATGTGGATAGAAGTAGTCGTTTCCGAATTTTAGCTACTGTTCCGGGATTTATGTAGAGAGACTGAGGATAGCCACGAAAAACCGTAACCAATGCAGTCGGTGGCCCAGCCGAAATACAGCCGCGCACTTCACGAATAATACGAGTTACAAGCGTCACCGCTTAAACCTACTCGTACTTGCTGAGACAAAAATGAAGAGAAACAATTACTCTTCACTGAACACTGCGTCACATTCGGGAAATTTTGGATTAAATCTCTGGCTAGTGATCGGCTGTTCTGATTAGTTCTCATGTTTCCTTCAGTGCTGTCAAGCAACCACTATTGCGGGTTCAGAGGTCTAGATTGTGAATCCTGAACTGAGATGTGATGAATAAGTAAGGATCTGGAAGTAGTTGCCATAGCCTGTTTGAAGACGCTATCTTAAGCGATCTTAACGATTTCACCAGCAGCTCCTATATAACAGTAATTAAATTTATTTATTTATTTATTTACATGATTACTCATCAGCTCAAATGTCAAGTATAAAGTAAGTACGATGAAAGAAAGAAACAAAACAAACACAACAAAATTCAAAACAAGGTAACTTGCATCATTTGGACAACTGTAAACAATTCAAGTGCAGTGACCCCAGCCATTATATGTTGATTATATTTATCTTGAATACTATTAATATTTTAATAATTAAGAAATGACCATCGGGGCTTAAAGCTGATCACTCACCTCCAACCAGTGCCGAGGTCAAGAATACGTGGAAATATACACCCACTCCCCCATACATCATCATTGCTTAATGCATGATTAGTTACGCACAGGGATAACTTTATCTGTTTAAGGAATTCCCCCCCCCCCTGGCACTACAGCCCCAGTGGGCCTAGGCCTACCTCCATGAACTTCTCCGTTCACTTCGGTTTTTCTAAATCTTACACATTCGGTAGGACTCCTGTACACAAACACAGAAACTAAACATCCATGCCCTGAGTGGGATTCGAACGCACGATCCCGGTTTTCAAGCGAGCGAAGACACTACATGCCTTAGACCGCTCGGCTACCGTGACCGGCTGTTTAAGGAATTACCATTATAAAATGTGATGAAGGGAAAGTGTTTTCCTTCCAGATATATCAGCTTCCCTCCAATCAACATTAGCAGCTGAAGCTCATTAAAGAAAAAGACAATGTTTACTTGAAGAGTAGGAGAGAAGTCTTTCGCATACCGAGCAGGAACTCGAAGATCAACAGTTTCCAAAAGAGAAGGACGTATTTTCTCGCCGTCCGTTTAGTGTAACATGCCCAGCTACGCCTCGTTGTAGCAAATTATCTCTTTCGATTACGGATGTGTATTCTTGCCAGACGGTACACATTCCATCTTCCATTCTTGCTACATCACGACAAGAAGTTCTTCGGTCAGGAATTTCTTAATTGCCCGTTAGCTGTTGTCATTTTCTTCAACCCCTCGTTGTGAGTCATATTTTGAACAGTGGCCAGATATTAGAAGCCTCTTGCAGTTCCCATGAAAGGGTAATTTGAATGGAAAACCCAGCCCAAAAATACCCTCTTCCTTGAGTGGGTTCAGTGACCTATCAAGGATAAGCGTCGTCTGGGGTGTGACGCCGTCCAGTCCGTTAAATCGTTAATTTCCGAGGCGCATGTTTCTTCAGCCTTCAGGATATTGTGACATGTAGACCCATTTCTAGGCAACCGCATACAGCAATAGAAAAGATATCGCAAGAAATGTTTTCTGCGTGGTCCGCTCCATGTCCACTGGCAGGCAGCGGGTCGCTAAACACATTCCCGCCGCAACGGTTACGCAGGCAACAATCGGATAATTTACGTTTCTGTGCAGCGCGCTGTAAATACAACAATAGAGGAAGAGAAGTTTTCTGTATGGTTCGCATATGTCCATTGCTTGGCAACGAATGTGTTTTCTATTGGTCCTCCTCGAGACTATATAAGTAGTCCAGTCGTAAGTCAGAAGTGAGTCGTAGAACGAGAACGAAAATGGAGCGAGTCCTCGGCAGTAGATTGATTGTGATTAAGTGACTGTAAAATCCAAAGCCCATTGTTATTAGTCACGGATCCATAAACTCATGATAATATAATGTGCAGTCCCAGAGGAAGATACTCTTCAAGAGCATGGCCATGAGAACTTCAGAACTCGCTATGTCCGATTTTTCTCTTGGATTACTCTGCGACAGATTTGGAACTAATACGCGTAGCGTAATAATTCTGGTACGTTTGCTCCTTTTTGTTTAATTATTTCAGAAACTCTAAGAATTCACAAAGTGTACTAGGGCATAAAGCAGGCGTGTTGGGTTCCAAGTTAAAATATAATATTATATTGAGGCATACTGTTACACTACATCGATCTGACTTTGTGTTTTGCTTTAATGCCATCTATATGCAACATCGGTTACTATTCATTCGTCGGTATTCTTCATTGACACTACATGTTTCGGCCTAACCTGCCATCTTCAGGTGTACAGTTTGCTATGGTTAAGGTATCTGTTGCTCCCTGTAAAACTATTATTTTTTTTTCTCGTATGCAGTTGCCTCAGGTTACTTCTGGTTACGTGGGTTAACCCTCTGTTTTAATTTTGGTGTCCTAGAGTTGCACGTGTTTGTCTTAAGGTTTTGTTTAGTTTATTGGCTGCGGCTGTCTTGAATTTGCTTGCTGGGGGTGATCCGCCATCACGATCGTTCGTTAAAACTCCCACCCCAGCAAGAACATTCAAGCCAGCCACAGCCAAGAAACCAAACAAGACCCTAAGACAAGCACATGCAACTCAAGGGCACCAAATGAAAACAGACGGTTAGCCCACATAACCAGAAGTAATCTGAGTCAACCACACAAGAGAAACGAAGCAGCTCTAGAAGGAGCAGTAGATCCCATAACCACAACAACCTGTGCACCTGAAGATGGCCGGTTATGCCGAAACATGTGCCAGTAAAGAAAAACGAAGACCGAACAATAACCGAAGTTGCACATAGACGGCGTAAAAGCAAAATGCAGAGTCAATTCAAATGTAATTTCTGATAGTGTCGCTCCTGAGGCGTTTGCCGTGTTTCTTTGCTGGCCTAGTACCTTAAAGTGAGCCAGTATGTCCTTCTGTTTTCTTATCAGTTCCTAGTTCTTTTTATCGTGTCAATCGACGCCATATGGGAGGTAAAGCTGAAAAAACTAAACTTCATGGCTTTTAGTCCGCAAGCGAATAATACCTACCGAGCGACCGCCGCTTGTCGGCGAAGTCAGTGCCAACTTTTGCGGATAGAGGGTGTCACATGGTCAGCGCAACGGATTCCCACGGCGGTTAATCTCGGTTTTCTAGACCGGAACCTCTGTTTCCTTGAAATATCTCCTCAGTTATCCTCACGAGGCTGAGTGGGCCCCGTTCCATACCCACTACTTATCAGAAAATCTGGTAGCGCCGGGAATCGAACACGGGACCTCTGGATATGTAGGCACGAACACTGACCACTAGACCACAGAGGCGGACGCCATGTGCGAGGTATCTGGTATTAAATAAATGAACAAATAATAATAATGTACACTTTTTAAATTTAAAGTGTGGTGGGTTCTTATGAGTGAGGGTGCCTCAGCCAGATCTTGGCTGTAAAACTATGACGTATGTAATAGAAAATTGGCACTATGTATTTCCAAAATGCCAAGTCAAGTCATTGCATGTCATGTGAATGAAATGCTACTTCCAAAATTTATGCGGGTGTAGCTTGTAGTTTCAGTAGCAAGAGATTGTGTTTGTTTTGATCTTTTGTGCTTTGACAGTCATATATATATATATATATGTATACACGTTGCTATTTCAGTGGACAAGCCCATGAATCCGTGATGAGGAATTTCAGCGAAATTAATGTTTCTTAATTCGTTTTAATATTATTAATTCAGCTCCTGCCTCACAGAAAATACACCCCGTCTCCTTTACAGATATAAGTCCGTGAATTCATTCTGAGATGCACACGAAACCCAAGAAAACGAGCAAAATTTGGCTCAAGCGGTAACACGTCAGAATTGTATTAAGAAGGTTCCGATTGATTCTCAATCTTTTGTTGCATTTCGCCTCCGGCCTGTCAATTTGATAAAAAAGAGGCTGTGGTCGCTCCATAGTAAATGAAATCTCTGTTTATAACAAATGTGTTTTTACAGTTATGTGCGTCAGCATTTTTTATTATATTAATAATTATTACAAGTTCCTATTATCTAGAGCTCTCTTCCCACCCAACATACTGTCAGGTCGCAGAGTGGGACGCGGACCACCGTGTGACAACACTGTTCTAAAGGCGTAACGGTGCATTCTCGACAACGTAGAGTTTTAACGTTGACTATGATTATGGTAGTACGTATAATTAGAATGATCAAGTCAAAGAGGATCAGATAGGCAGGGCATGTAGCACGAAAGGGGGAGAAGAAGAATGCATATAGGATATTGGTGTAAAAGACAGACGGAAAGAGACCACAGCGAAGACCAAGTCATAGGCGAGTAGAGAATATTAAAATGGATCTTAGAGAGATAAGATGGTATGGATTGGATTGATCTGGCTCAGGATAGGGACCAGTGGAGGGCTCTTGTGAAGACGATAATGAACCTTGGAATTCCATAAAATGCTGGAAGTTCTTGAGTAGCTACACAATTGGCGGCTTCACAAGAAGGGCTCAGCGCCATGAGCGAGTATTCCCTGAGTGCGTCACTGAAGGTATTGAGAAATGGCATGAAATTCCTCAATCAGGATAGGTCTTAAGACCAAGAGTCGGAACTGGGACCTCAAGATAAGTAACGGAGCAGACGTTCAGTGTGAAGTAGGTTGGTTGTATCCGGATTTCTTCTGATTCTGCCAATTCGAATGTTCACATACACGTTTAATTTATAAAATGGATGGTGGCTTGGACTGCAATTGGAAAGTAATTAGAATGGCTGCAAACGGTTTATGTTTTTTCAAAGCATGTTACTCTCACAGGTAGTGGCCACTGGTTAGGCTAGGTTGACTTGCTATCAAGGACACTATTACCACTACCACCGCAACTAGAGGCTGCAACGCCACTCCAGCACAGTTTAGCAGCGCCAGCAACCAGTTACTCGGCCAGCCAGTGCTGTTCATTGCGAGAGTAGTGTGTACCACGGTTGCGACAGTTTGTTGTTTTTTTTTTTTTTGTAAGTTGGTTGTCTGACAATCGCTGTTCATACACGCGCGTTTGTGCAGGGATTCGACGTATGGATATCGTGGTTACGATGTGCACCTATGTTCATAGTGAGAGATATAAGTGAATATTTTGTGACTTAGTGGTAAGGCCAGGTTGTTGCTGTAGGTCTGTGAAAAGAGGTTATGTGCATGCGGAAGTTTTCGTTTAGTAACTTGACTTCATTTCTGCTCTCCCCACACCAGAAGTTTGTGTTTATGGTTACCATTAATCAAGTTACTGTGTTTCTGCTGAACGACAGTACAATTTGACGGGTTCAGATGATTAATAAACTGTGCCATCGGGGACGGATGTAATCAATACCGAAGACAATTTCAATTGAGTGTGATGTGGATTAAAATATTTTATTGAGTTCTAATTTGTGGAATCGAAAGAAGCTGAATTAGTAGGAATTTATTTTTGTGTGTGACGATAATTATTGAGTTACTGGAGTTATAATTTGTTGTATTATTTATGAGTTTTTAATCCGAGTTACGGATTTTAATTTTAATTAATGTTTTGAAGATAATATAGAACGTATAGGACTCAGATTCGAGATTTTTTTTTTACAGAGATAATACAGTGAACTGAATATGCTACAGGTGTTCGATAATCTAAGTGTGTACTCCGATGACAGGAACCGTTATCATCCTGACTGATATATACCAGTACTCGTTTAATATAACAAAAACATATTCATGTCTCCTAAAAGCGGCGGTTCTGATGAAGTTGTGACTGCTTTTCTCCTTTGCTATTTCCGTCAAGCATCTATAAAAATGTAGAACAGTCACGTTGTTAAGTGCTACCTTCGATGCAACAAGATAACTGCGTGCTTACGCTTCAGTGCCTTACATTTTATATTTTTGTTTTGTTTTTGTCAACAGAGTGTAACGTGATGTAAACGTCAACATTAAATTATGTATGCCGAAAACAAAGTGATATATGTCTGTGCGTGTGTGAGGTGTTACATGGGGTTGTTCTGTGAAATAGTAGTTTAGCACAATATGAGATTATTGCCTGTGATGGTTCATGGGATGGCGGTCGAGATGTCCATCACTTGATGTCGTTACTACATTGGATCGCTGTCAGTAATTAAGCCCAGTGTTGATATATCAGTGCAGAATGGCGAGATCACATAGTGAATGGTTTAATGGGCTGATGTGTGGTGATAATGTTTGGTGTGAATCGTGATTAACCCAGAAATTGATTGGATTACTCAAGAAAGATGTCTGGATATTATGACGGTCCAGCCAACCCGCTGCTCAAAGGGACTTTGTCCAGGTAAGACATCCATGTATATCTTTCGTTAGGTTCGTTGGCATTTACTACTCTACTCTCGTTCTTAAATGATAAGAAAATGATCGAGTTATATAATACGAACGCGTATGTTATATGGACCACCTCACTGTCACAAAACTGGACAGATCAGTTTAGCATATTCGTTCCTGAATTCCGATGTCGATAGGACATCTGGTTATTCTGGTGAGCCTGATGGTGATTTTATTCAGTCACTTCTGAGATGAAACTTGAACAAGTTGGCTTAGGCGGTAACGGTTTTGGCTTCTATTTAAGAGATGTGTGTTTCGAATCTTTGCCTCAACAATGTCAATCCATGAAGAATGCCGTTTCTACCTCGGGTATGAAGGCGATACGTTCCTCCGAAATGTCGGTTAACACAAGATCCACACGGCGGCACATCGTAGAAGACGGCATTCTTCATAGTCACCGCCGCGAAAACCTCTGATCTTACATAATGTCAGTCCATGTTGAGGCTTTTCATGCTTTTACTAAGTCTCTGGTGTAGTACCTTAAATTAGACCGGTTTGTTATTCACCATCAGTCGTCGCTAGGTATCGGTTACTGATACTGTCGTCAAATAACTACAGATAAGCCAGTTCGTGTAACAGGATATTATTGGACGTCTTCACAGTACGGGACCATGTGTTTGAGCCTCTTCAGCAAGCAACGATATGATTTCATTTACCGCTGTTTTAGTCTGCTGGAGACAGACATAACGTAATGGAACTACATTAAAATTGACCTACCAGAACCTAACCCATCGGCGAGTTCTGATTCATTGTGGGGGATATAGGAAGTAAAAAAAATAAAAGGAAAAGTTGACCCTGTACTTAACTAATTAAGCACTACGCCATGAAGGAGTATGAGGGAATAGATGTATAGATCCATATTTTCTTGACCTCGACACTAGTTGGAGGTGAGTGGTCAGCTTCACACCTCGGCTGCTTTACCCCCGAGAAAAGAGCCCCCGGTACCCATTGGATATGAGGCTGGGTGGGCCCCAGAGCCGATCTACTCGAAGTGGAGAAGAGAAAATTCTTGACTCTACCTGGTCTCAAACTCCGACCTCTCGGTCTCTTCCAGCCCGTAGCCAGTCGCCATACCGACTGAGCTATCCCGGCTCCCGATGTAGGAAGTATAACATCGAGATATGAATTATCTCTTTTTTATTTTTACTGTGGCGATTGCTCGAATGATAATGTTCAGGTTTCTGGTATATTGTAGTGTTGTATGCGAATACAAACGTTTTGGAGGAGCATGATGTCCCCATCAATCAATTCTGCGGGCTGACTAATCAGTTGAGTTACGTGGACAGATATGGCCGTGACATAGCTGAAGCGGTTAGTCGCTGGCTTCCCACCGCGGCGGCCCGGGGTCGAGCCCGGGGCTTGTCAAGTGGGATTTGTGGTGGACGGGGTGGCGCTGGTGCGGATTTTCTCCGAGTACTTCGGTTTCCCCTGCCAGTCTTCATTCCACCAAATTCTCCATCATCATAATCACCCGGGGCAGGTACAATAGGCCAATTAGTGGCCGACGTGCCGAGTGGACCCAGCTGGATTCCACCCCCCACTGTGTGAATAATAAAATACGTGGACAGATTGCGTCCGTTTCCTCCCACACGAGTCTGAGTGAGTCCCTTTCTTGCAGTCTGCCTGTATAAAGCAACTGATTCCTCATTTACATACTTCAAACCTGATGATGATGACAGTTTATACCTCCGAATCGTCCGTGTCCGTCTTGGAAACGACACCATGTCGCAACCTATGAAACTATAATCTGAAGAGTTTTAATTTTGCTAGTACATCTACGTACGTTTGTCTGTAAATACAATTACCGGTACATGAAAGCTTGGTGAAAGCGAAGGTGGCATAAATGATTGGGCATAACCTAGTAAAAATACATTTCAAGTAGTGTACGAAGCCCATATTTCTAAAACCCCTCCATGTGTGTTTGCGGTCTTCAGATTATATCCGACGCTATTTAACGTATGGCGGTTGCGTCAGCTTTGTAACGACGCTTAAAAGTTGAAAGGATATTTATGTTCAAATGAGGCAAGTGTACGTGCCATTATGTACAGTGAACTATGTTTTATACGTATCTTCACGCATGATTTCAGTTTAATTAAAATTTAGTGTATATCAAGCAATTAGAATGATCAAATCAAGGAGGATGAGATGGGCAGGGCATGCAGCACGAATGGAGAAGAGGAATGCATGTAGGATATTGGTGGGAAAGCCAGAAGGAAAGAGACCATTGGCAAGACCAAGACGTAGGTGGGTGGCCAATATTAAAATGGATCATAGAGAGAAGGATGGTATGGATTGGATTGTTCTGACTCAGGATAGGGACCAGTTGAGTGCTCTCATGAAAATGGTAATGAACCTTCGCGTTCCATGAAATGCCCGATAGTTCTTGAGTAGCTGTACATTTGGCAGCTTCTTAAGAAGGACTCAGCTCCATGAGTGAATGAGTGAGTGAGTGAGTGAGTGACTGTATATCAAATCGGATCAGACCCAATTTTAACTAACAAAAATGTTATGCTAGCATTGTACATTTTATATTCTTTGTCACAACAAAAAAAGGGTCGTTACTATAGGATTCTGACGATGGCGTATAACACACTGATATATTGGGTTTTTGGACTTTATTCATCGTCCTGGTTTTTAAGATAACAAATAAAAACACGACGTTTCGGAAACTGGATCTGTTTCCGTCCTCAGGTGAAGGAAAATACCTATACTGGTCCAGTGATTGAGGCTAGCTCTTTCTAACGGACCCAACAGAGTAGGTGTTTTCCTTCACCTGAGGACGGAAACAGATCCAGTTTCCGAAACGTCGTGTTTTTATTTGTTATCTTAAAAACCAGGACGATGAATAAAGTCCAAAAACCCAATATATCAGTGTGTTATACGCCATCGTCAGAATCCTATAGTAACGACCCTTTTTTTGTTGTGACAAAGAATATAAAATGTACAATGNAGAATGTTTTGAATGTAGATTATCTGCATGCTTAAAGGCGCCATTCTCGCCATCTTCTGGAACAGCAGGAAAACACCAACAAACCTTATGCTAGGCGGAACTGCAGCCTGCGTTACAGGAAGATGGGAGTCAGCGCGTAACCGCTGAGCTATTATTGTATTGCTAGTGGGGCGGGACTAAGTCCCTTGTACTGCGGCCACTTCTGGCCTATTGTACCAGCTACAGATGATAGGTGAGGGTGACTGTCGAGCAGTTGGTGGAATGAAGATTGGCAGGGGAAACCGAAGTACTCGGAGAAAACCTGCCCCAGCGCCACTTTGTCCACCACAAATCCCACTTGACCAGAACCGGGATCGAACCTGGGCCGCCGCGATGGCAAGACAGCGACTAACCGCTTGAGCTATGGCGCGGCCTAACCGCTGAGCTAAGCTTCTCAGTATAACTCTGTTTACATTTAAAAGATCGTGGTTCTGTAATGTAACAGATAATCCAACACACGCATGACACACACAAGGATCGGCCGTATAGTTTCCTGAAGCACTGAAGTAGTGAGGAAAGCTGATTAGGGAGAACGCTCCAGGAGCTGGTGTTGTTTGCAGTATATGACATTCATGTTGCACGTGAAGTACTTGTAGTATGTAGATTCCGACGTTCAATTGCACTAAACCATTTAATACGGTATTGACTTTTCTATTTTTATGTGCCTAGGCCTCTGTATATTTTTAGCCTTACATCACTCGAATCGAAAATATTAACATCATATGGGTACACTTTGTGTGCCAGTCTAAGTTCCCGTCTCATTGTGATGTTATTGGAACGTGTAGAGCCGATGCTATGGAACGACCGCGTGATTGGCGGATATACCAGGGCCGTTCCTGGACAGCGGCTCGGTGGTCACGTTCCCGCGGCAACGGAACCACTGGTCCAGTGTTTGAGGTTAACTCTTTCTAACGGACCTAACAGAGCAGGTGTCTCCCACCACTCCTCAGATGACGGAAATGTACCCACTTTCCCAATCGTTTTTCCTTGTTTCTGGAATACCGGACGATGAAAAAAAAAGTCCAATTTCCAGTAATTCTGAATAAATATATCAAACAAAATCACAAAACATCCGACCCCACAAAAACAAAATACAGACACCGACCCACAGCACCGTTAAACAATGGGCCACTTTCAGATACGGCGGAAGATAAACAAGAAAAATCTCAAAATTATTCAAGGACACGCAAATAAAATTAACATTTAGAACGTAGAACACAATACAAAACATAATAGAGCAGCATCCAAGAACAGATACATACAAAAAAGAAGGGACATCTACCAAAGGAAATGCTTAGACTGCCCACAAAAATACATAGGACAAACAGGCAGAATATTCCACACCAGACACAAAGAACATATACAAGCAGTTTGAGATAATAGTAGTAGTTCATGATACTCAAACCACGTATTAAACACAAGACATGAATATGGAGCCATAACAGATACTGTCGACACACAGATAGGGAAAACACTTAAACACATTGGCAAAATACCACATACGTAAAATCAGCAGAAGTAACTTGGAAATGAATGACACACACATAACCCAGTATTCACAACACTTCAGGAAGTGAACACATGCTATCAGCGTGCACGTCATACACTCTATAAAACATCAGAACAGCTACACGGCACAAAAGGATATAACCGACAGCTCAACAGAACGTAACATCACAACTGCAGAGATAGAACAACAGAATATAACATAAAATATGTATCTTATGAATAAAACACTAATATAACCATTACATATTCACCAGACACGTGCATGGTAATAAAAAATAACCTAAAATAAAACATTTTATAAGCATTTTACATCATAATGAAAAACAGAACAGCATGACAACATAGCAGCAGGTCCCTTTAATCCAACGTCTTATAACCTGATGAAGGCCAGTTGGACGGAAACTTGTAGTTTTGTATACCGAGAAGAGACGAAGACGTGTGGACATGAATATATGGACCAAGTTGCACGAAGACGGAGGGCAATGAGAATGCGAAGTGAGAATACACAGTGCAGTATAATACAAGTATTAAATTTCAGAGAGTTAACAGAGTGTTTTGTCCGATTGCACTGTCACCGGTACGCTGCCGAGCAGGTAGAGGACTTCTTGAGAAGCCGCCAGTCGCACAGCTATTCGAGAATTTCCCAACATTTCACAGAAACCTGAGGTTCGTCCCTTTTATGATTCTGTACTTCAGCATCCCGTTGCAATTATTCAAATTAGCGTCCATTGTTTATCTGAGCCGTGCTGAAGGTCAGCTCGCTCTCGGCGTGACGTCATGGCGGCTGCCATTCCCGGATTCCATCCCCACCCCTAATAATGTTGACGTACCACCCTCGTCACGTGACCCCATCCCACCTCCTAGTCTCGGAACTAGGATAGACGTACTGTGCTGTCTGTCGGACGACGTTGACCGGAGATGGCGATTACCAGGTAGCAGGGATCGTTGTTGGAAATTCCGTTTCGGCTGGGTTACTTCAAAATTTGGTTTGGTATGTGGCTGGCTGGTAAAGTAAGGCTGTCCGCATCGCAAGCCGTTGGCTAGGACGGTTGTGATGCGTGTTATCATTTTGTATTTACCTGCATCTGTATTATTTGTGTTTTTAGGGGGTAACCCATTCAAAGCCCAAGGGAAGTTGGAAACTGGGGCGAGTTGGTTTACGTGTATTTTGCGTCGCAAGTTCAGGCGACGGGAGATTGCTTAGCAATCGTGTATTGGGTTGTTGTACCCCGTGTTCTGCCAGGATTATGTGTTTCTTTGTTATGTTCGTACTTTATTTAGTTTGTTATTAAATTTTATTTATTGTTATCTGAGGCCAACATAGCACTGTAGCTCCTCCAAATAGCTTGGATACCCCACGTCTATCTCGGGGAGCGTGTGAACACAGTAATAGAGCCAGCGACGATGGGCTGCTTCTTCACTCTTCGCGGCCTTCGTAATGAGTAGCATTTGAGAAAAGAAGGGGAAGAGGGCAGTTCATATCTTCCGTAAAAATTGCAACACTACATTTTACACTCCAACACTACATGTTTCGGTCCCAAACGGCCATCATCAGGTGTTTTATGTTACCCTGGGTTTCGTCATTTTCGTAAATGTAAAGACTAGTAAAGACAACAGCACACGCTGTGAAGGAAGCGCACACAAACCAGGAGCATATGGCAGTCAAAAGAGGTTAGTAAAGACATCACCACACGCTGTGGAGGAAGCGCACACAAACCAGGAGCATATGGCAGGCAAAAGAGACTAGCAAAGACATAACCACACGCTGTGCAGGAAGCGCACAAAAACCAGTAGCATATGGCAGTCAAAAGAGGTTAGTAAGGACATCACCACACGCTGTGGAGGAAGCGCACACAAACCAGGAGCATATGGCAGTCGAAAGACTGAAAGTAGACCACGAACGTGAGGGGCAAGATGCCGAGATAAACACCTTGATACATTTACGAAAATTACGACACCCCGGGTGAGGTTAAATAATGTCCAACAGAACTTTTTAAAGGATTTTATCTCGTTTTACTTAAAAAGAAGACTACAGCGTGTGATTTTGACACGAATTAAAACAGTGTGCCAGTTTTTAACACTTACTCATGGAGCTGAGCCCTTCTTGAGGAACCGCCAATTCTGCAGCTACTCGTGCTCAAGAATTTCCCAGCATTTTATGGAACCCGAAGGTTTATTACCGTGTTCACAAGAGCCCTCCACTGGTCCCTATCCTGAGCCGGATCAGTCCAATCCATGCCATCCCATTCTCTCTCTAAGATCCATTTTAATATAGTCCACTCACCTACGCCTTGGTCTTCGCAGGTATAATCATTGTAATTATACTTGGAGAAGAGTACAAGTTATGAAGCTCCTCATTATGCATTTTCCTCTGTACCACCCCTTACGACTTTAATATCTGCCCACCTACGTCCGGATCTTTCAACTGGTCTTTTTCCTTGTGGCTCTGTCACCAAAATCCTTTATGCATTCCTACTATTACATATCTTCTTACATATGTTACATAATATATTTATGTAACCTTACAATTTTGACAGCAGCAGCTAATGATGAGAACAGCAACACAGCAACTTGAGCTTATCTTCACAGTTCTAATCAGACGAATTTCAGCCTCTTTTCTGTTATCGGGATTAACATCATACGCAGTTTACTTATCACGGACCTTCATGAAACGAAATGTGGCTTGCCTAACGTTCGTAAGTGTTTTCATTTACAGCCATGAAATGTTTTATAAATAATTGAATTCCACTTGCAACTTACTGCGCACGCGTCAGCAGACTGGATGTTGCCACATTAAAAATAATCAGTGTGAGGAAATGCGCGTCGCATGCTAACTAGAACAGTCATGAAGGAGAATGAAGGCTAAACAATACAACTGATGAGAATAGTGGAAAAGAATAATTAAAATGTACACACAAATATAGAAACTTTCTCTTGTCATGTTTTATCGTTTGTAATAGAAGCTGTTTCATCACTCGTCCCCAAAATGCTTAGGAATAATGGATTCAGAAGTGCATATGCGATTACATGGCCGTTGAAGCATTGTGTCTTCTTCGCACAATCGTGGGTTCGAATCCCATACACGTCATGAATGTTTCAGTTGATATATAGGGGACGTGCTATGGGGTGGACAGTCGGGGTTTTATTCCCCTGCAAGGGTAAGATCTTTCTCCTGTCCACAGCGTGAAAACAGGCTCTGGAGTCCACCTACTCTCGTGTCCAATAGGTCCCGGCGGCTCTTTCCGCGGGGATAAAGCGGCCATTCACTTCTGTCAAGTGCCAGATGATGAATGGCGGAGCTCTACCTCCGCACCGCCATATGACTTCATGGCATAGGGCTTAATTAATTAAGCACAGGGACAACTTTACCTTTATATTGCCAGTGATTCACATCCTAAGCGGTTTATTCATAGTGGGATAAGTCTTCATGATATACGTAGTATGTATTTATGCCATGGAAGACTAGAACCAGTAACACGTTAAATGCCCTACTTAATTTTTCATCTCTTTACCGCGATAGTTACTTAAGTCTGAGGTACGTACTTTATGAATCTATTCTTTCTCTAAGAAATTTGTTCCTTCGCCTAACTAAGTAAACACTACGCCACGAAAACGTATGGGGGAGTGGAAGTATAGCTCCGCGTTTTCCTTGACATCGGCACTAGGTGGAGGCGAGTGGTCAGTTTCACGCCTCGGCCGCTTTACCCCCGGTACCCATTGGATTGGAGGCTGGATGGACCCCAGAACCTGTCTGGACGACGTGGAAAAGGGAAAATTCTTGACCCTGCCGGGACTAGAACACCGACCCCCCGGTCTTCCAGCCCCGTAGCCAGACATTCTTTTCTCTACAGAAGTTAAATTAAAAGTTGATCCAATTAATATTCTGTTATAATTTGCATGCCGGTATTATCTGTAACTAAGACGAGAACAACACCACAAGGGGTGTACTACAGAATGTGGTGGGCCATAGATCACCTCCCGTGTTCTTTGCAGTTTATTGAGTTTAGGCCTACTTGCGGTCTGTTTATAATTTTTTATTAGCAGTATGATATAATTTCATTATAAATTCCATTTATGGCCCTTAAGTAAGGTGAACGTTGTATGTTTTGTTTGAAAATCGGAATTTGCCTAAAAACTATTAGTGAGAATGTCCGATATATGATTGAAAAGAGAACCTGTCTGAAAATATGAGGTCACAGACAGGCAAGCACGACCTTAGACAATTCTTTTGCCATTATCTCCACTATAAAATTTAACAAAATTAGTCCATTGATTATCAAATTAAGAAACGATGAAAGAAAAATTATGAAGAGCTTCATAACTTGTACTTTTCTCCAAGTATAATTAGAATGATCAAGTCAAGAAGGATAAGGTGGGCAGGGTATGTAGCACGAATATGGGAGACGACGAATGCGTATAGGATATTGGTGGGAAAGCCAGAAGGAAAGAGACCACTGGGAAGACCAAGGCGTAGGTGGGTGGGACAATATTAAAATGGCTCTTAGAGAGATAGGATGGGATGGTATCGATTGGATTGATCTGGCTCAGGATAGGGACCAGTGGAAGGCTCTTGTGAACACGGTAATGAACCTTCGGGTTCCATAAAATTCTGGGAAATTCTTGAGTAGCTGCAGAATTGGCGGCTCCTCCAAAAGGGCTCAGCTCCATGAGTATGTATAGTTCTTAAAACTTAGGAAGATACTGCATTTTGCATGAGGTATGTTTTTCGTTTTTCTCTGAATTTATTTAAAATCGTTGTGACTGATAAATAGTTGGAGAGTTCGCACAGAAACGCATGCACATCTTCATGTTAAGTATCCATTATTTCGTTTCCATTTTAACCACAGATGCAATTGTGCTGCAACTCGTTAGTGTGATTCTTCCATATCGAATTTTAAAGAACGCTACTCAGCGGTTCGGGCGCTGATACTAGGCCACAGATAGGTGGGCAGGCGTGACCACACCGTAACACATTTTCTTTCACATTTTGAAGAACGCCAAATAATTAAACGTGGAACTAAATGCATATAGAAACGGTAGGTCCACTTAAATAGTTTACGCTTCAACAAGTGGGAAAATACGGTGACGATTTTATGGAGTGACTGTGGACGGGGTTAGGATTGCTGATCGGACTTATTGACAGTTTACAGACTTTTAACCACGAATCAGTATTGTTTCCGTAAGTGGCGACCTGGAATAACCAACTCTGTGGACTATGATCCTTGAGAAGCCAATAGTCGCTCGGTTAGGGAATTCCCCGAGTTTTATGGAAACCGAAACATCACAAGAGGTCACCACTGGTCGCTATGCTGTGCCAGCGATTCTATTCTACATACTCAGACTTTCTTCTTTGAGATCTGTTTTAATATTATCCTCGCATCCATGCATAGATTTTCCGAATGGATTTCTTGTAGATCCCATGCGTGATACATTCGTGCATCTCTTTGTCGTCGATGTAATCACTCTTCTGAATGGTACAAATTATAAGATTCGTTATTTTGCAGTTTTCTTCCATCTCGTGTCACGTCTTTGGCTCTTAAATGCAGACATTCCTATTGTCCCTTTGTTCTGAAACACCTTCGAGCTCTCCTGGGGAACGAGAGAACAAGTTCCAAGCTCAAACAGAACAAACAGTAAGTAAAATGACAGCTTTGTGTATTTTAATCTTTGCGGGTTTATATAACGTGCGGCAAAACACGAGATTCTGAGCGGATGATAGCAAGAATTCCCCGAATTTAATTCGATTATTAATCTGAGCCGGAATAAATGGTTAATGGTTACTGTTACACATCGATTTAGAGAAAAGAATTGTTAAGTACTACTTTATATGCACAAACATAAGACAGACCTTTGCATCCGTGACCTTTATGTGACCCTGTACTTCGTCAGCCGCACAAATATTCATAGGCAGGTTGCGAATGTCTTTATCCTCGCATACCCGATTAGTATTTGATGACCATCTCTGTAAAGGAAAAGAAACTGAAGAGGATTCACCTTCTCGGTCACTGTAGTTATTTTTTTATTTTTTTTAGTTCTGGGGTGGGTTGCCACTGAGTCTATTTGGTGCGTCTCTCACTAGTTAGCCAATTCTGCCTGCCCCGGATGATAGATGATGATGATGATGATGATTGTGGCGCAGTCGGTGGAGTGAGAATGGGTAGGGAAAACCGAAGTTCTCGGAGAAAACTTGCCCCAGCGCCACTTTGTCCAACACAAATCCCACATGCCCTAACTTGGGCTCGAACCCAGGGTGCCACGGTGGAACTAACTGCCTGAGCCGTCTCGGTCACTGCAACTTTTAACAAGCAATCTTTGTTGAAAAAAAATCCTTTTTGATAAGCTGATCGTCGCTCATTTATTTAAAAAATTCCCTGCCTTTTATAGAAGCCACAAGTTCATTACCGTGAGTCGGTGGCATCCACTTCGCACTCTCTTGGTCTGTTTAAGGTTCGTTTTAATGTCTTCCCGTCTACCCTTAGGCCTTCGAAATAGTTTCTTCAGATTTTTTCTGCGAAAACGTTCTATGCATTCCTAGTATAAACTAAAATAAGACAGAGAGATTATTTGAACGGTCTACCTTCGTCTGGCAGTCTGACTGCAGCGTTCCTAATGAAATATGTATTGCCGGTGATGAGTCTCTAACGGTCTACTACACACTGTTGTGCCCTACAAATGTTGGATAGTTTCCATTCTCCTGGGGTGCATTTAATATACACACCTTGGGAACTGACTGCCCACTGGCCTTCAGGTGATAGTTAACAATTTTGTGAGTGGCCAGGCTAACATAGAAGATCAGTATTTCCAGTTCTGTCCGAGCAGTTGTCACTAATGTATTACTTCAGATGAAGATAATGACGCCAGGTCGCTTGAAGGCGTGAATAAAGCCAGCTTCCCATATGTCGTGGCAATCTACCGCCTGTCTTGAGAAACATTTCGTGGTTTTCGTGGGATACTAGACCTGTATTGAAGTAGCTCACGACGAACTTCATCTGAACACTTCTAGACTCACAATTCATGATCGTCTTATTTCATGTTACTACGTAAAATGTTTCTAAAACACTTGAAATTGTGTCGTCATCCGATAGTGGCGGAGATAGTTACGTCATCATTAGAAAGTTACTATATTCTGTTTACAGCGTGAAAACAAAATCGTTGTAGCGGAGATCTCGCCAGACACGCAGCACTTTTATACCTGAAATATGACGTAGCCTGGAAGAAGTTTTAGATAGCAATTTTTTTAGTAACAGAATGGAACAGTTATTATGCCTGGCTGCCCATGTAAACAGCTTTGAGGGCCACACATGCTTATAGATATAATACACAGTCAATAAGCTCGTGGAATGGCCGCAAAGCGTCGTACGGGAATTTATTGACAATAAGTTTCAGTAATGTTTTCGACAGCTATATCAACGTTGGCAGACTTGCATAGCGGCCAACGGCAACTATTTTGAGGGCCGATGTGGATCTGTGTAAGTGTATGTGAATACCTTGTAATATGATGCGATAAAACCACATTCCACGAACTTAATGACCCTACCACGTAGAACTGTAAATATGCACTTCATATCTACAATTTTTACTCAACAAAACAGAAGGTAGATTCAAAATTCTTCTTTTGAACATTGGTGCAATTAGTTAAGTTATATTTGTAACGTAAACGTTAATATGAGACATAGTTCGAGTATATTTTATTTTCTAGATTTAAAATTCTGCCGCGGGCCGATCTAAAGGTGTTGTCGGGCAGGCTTTGACCCATGCCTGCTCCTCTATATACGCTCAGAAATTTATATACCGTAAATAAATAAACTAAGAATCTGTAAACTTTTCGGTCTTAGGAAATGCTAGCAGGATTCTAGTTCTAACCTAAGGTACTAAAATACAGTGACAGGGTGTAGGGTATGTTTGTAGCCCCCCCCCCCCAAAANAAAATAAAAGAAACTTAGCGGAAATTAAACTGGCATGTCTGTGGTGTTTCAGAGAAATGTTTTTCGTCTGTTAGCGAAAATTGTCGTAGTATATGAAGTTGGCTGGTGAATTGTGTTCTCACAGCCTCTTTCTGGAACTGAAAGTCTTGTCATCACTAATTCGCATTCCGAAGCTGCCGAAACATCCTAATTACTTACTTACTTACTTACTTACTTACCGGTGAAGCACGCCGTCTTCTGGAATTAGATGCCGTGAGGTCTGTTAAAAGTTTACAGAATTTTCGGAGAAACGTGCCTCCTCCATCTTCAGAGTGAAACAATGGAGTAGCAAGCAGAGCAAGACTACACGACGTCACATCGCAGAGGATAGTATACTTCATACTCAACGCCGTGAGAGCCGCAGATCTCGGTTATTTGCCGTTACTTGACGTTAGAATCAGATTTAGGATTTAAAAGTTTTATATGAAATCATTTCTCACTCATTGAAATTCCGCATTAAATAATTTTATCTTCGGTTTTCTCACGGAACTTTATGGTTATGCGGAGTCTCTTTTGTTTCCGAGGACACTAGTGGTCTGAATGCCTAGTGGTAGTACTAGTATTAGGTTCTACGACCCACACTGTGGAAGCTATATATGGTGGAAGCAAGAAACCAGTGCAATCCATCCGAACATAGTCGGCCGTAGTGCACCGTCTTACACGAATTCTAGGTCATAAAATTTTGTAATAAATGTGAGATTTGGTCTGCATATGAATATTACGGCCGTCTGGAATGTAGTTTGGTAAACAGGTGTCAGCGTTATAGGGAAACATGCCACCACAATCTTCACGGAATCTGTGCTTTGACATCCGAGTACTGCTTGATACTCCAGCCAGAGCCATACACCATCCAGTATTCCCCATTACCCTCAGATTTTCCTTACGCTCCCATTTCCTTTCTCCCTTCCTTCCTGTGCTTTCCCGTTCACAAGAGAGGCCTGCTTAAGGCCAATATCTGCTTGTGGCTCCCAGAGTCAAAGTTATGTTACGACCGACTCTCAGTCGGCCAGTCTGCCTTGCTGTCAAGCCCCCATGTGGGCCCAGGACCACATGTTATTGCTGTCATTTGCGGGCGTGTTGATGTGGGGCGGCCTCTCTGACGAGAGGTCGGGTCTGACGTTTACAATTGCTGCTGGTACTCGCCAGCGCAGTCATTCTCGGGTCCGAGTCCCGCGGGACTCAGGACCATATTTTACTGTCTCAGATTCGAGGCTCCTCGAACCTGGAGGTATTTATATCCTCCAGGAACAAGGTGGCCCGGTTATACACCCACTTATTGGATTTTCTTTTCGTTACCTCCTACGAGTCGCAGGACTGCGGTGGAGGTATTTGAACCCGCCTCCGCACGGTACATGTGGCTGTCTCGATACTTCGATATTACGTGTATCATATTGTATCGCGACTCTTAGGTTCCAACCCAGAAAGTGGAGGCAGCAGGTTCCGTTTAAGCTTTTGTCTGTCTTCATAGGAGCGTATGGTTCTTTTTCTTATTAATTTCCTGACTTTTACGACGAATTTGTCCTTCAAATGTGGATATTGTATTCTATTTATCAACAAGGGAGTATACAAAAGCATTGAACACTGCTGACTACGTACAAAACTAACTGCATGGTACAGCGTCATTCTTGAGAAACTGATACTCAATTTGCCAAGAAATTCTCTGTCTTTATGGTACCCAGAAGTTCGTTACATTCGCAGAATGGGTCCATTGACCAGTTAGACCTGTTTCTGCAATATTATGGCATGTAGACCCGTTGCTAGGCAACGACACGGAAACAAACTACAACGGCCATTACTAGGCAATATTACTGTAAGAAGCTAGTAGCTGAGGGTTGCTGACAGTTCGGGAACCCAGAGGAAGGGGAGCGTCCGCCGTTGGAAGCCATAATTACTTGTAGTCAAGGATCTGTAAGGGTCAAATAAATCCGATTACCAATCCAGACGCCCTCTATAGTCACACTCCATACACCTTACAATATAAATTTTAATGTTCCCCTTTTTACGCCTTTGATTTCGAAGAGGTGTGTTTCCTAGAGATCACTTACTTATGGAGCTGAGCCCTTATTGAGGAGAAGCCAAATCTGCAGCTACTCAAGAATTTCCCAGCATTTTATGGAACCCGAAGGTTCATCACAGTGTTCACAAGAGATCTCCACTGGTCCCTATCCTGAGCCAGATCAATCCAATTCATACCATTCTATCTCTCTAAGAAGAAGTTTAATATTGTCCACCCACCCACGCCTTGGTCTTCCCAGTGGTCTCTTTCCTTCTGGCTTTCCCACCAATATCCTATATGCATTCCTTTTCCCCCCATTCGTGCTACATACCCTGCCCACCTCATCCGATTAAATGTTTATGAGTTTTTCGTATTCTCTTGTCCTGTTCATCTCATTCTTCTTTATCTTTAATTATCCTGAAATATTAAGTGAAGAGCCAGATTGTGAAGCTCATCTTTTTGTATTTCTTCCAGTCTTTTTTTTTCTTCATGACTCTCGGGCTCAGGTATAGGTCTGTTTCTTAGCACTTTGTTGTCATTCATCCTGACTCTGAGAACTTACTCTTGGACGTTGCCCATCGCCCACTGCTGTTTTATATAAAATCACACCGTTCCAGAAATAGAGCCCGTTTACGAAACACCATTGTGTCTATATGTGAAACTAGGGCGACGCGTAAAGTCCAAGAGAATTGCAACAAAGGTTGTGTCACATTATTGTCACATGTTTGAACTGACCCTGAATCTGTATTCGTCCCCCAGAGCGAGAAATCAAGTTCCGTACAATTACCGAAGTCGTTCTTGTCTCAGCGTGTCATTGGTTCCAGGGCGAAACTACGAATATTACTCGTCCACTTGTTTCCGTCTCTATTGCAACAGAAACGTTTACTTTAAAATGTCATTGTAACCGCATTTGAATTTTACTGTAGCGACATGTTTCGGCCCTATAAGGCCATCTTCTGGCAACTGTTAATTGACTGAAACAGCCGCACTGTATGAGTTCCTATGTCAGTATACATCTACATGCTACCACCGCACGTCGTCGTCGTTTGAGATGTATGCCCGCACTCACGCTACTTTCTTATTGCGGCGTCCACGCTGTGTTACTTTTATGCGTAGCTCTCACTTGTCGGGCGTGTATCCCTAGAGTATTAGTCTGATCCAGAGTTAACTTGGATGGACAGGATATCGAAATTAATGCTTACAAAACGCAGGGAAACATGTGGATTGCTTATTTCTCATCGCTTTGTAAACAGAGGCGGTTGCCCGGTAATGCAGTAAACATCAATTCACGTGTAGTTAGATTTGAGATTCTGACAGCGGTAACAGTCCTGTGAAATGTGACGCTGTGTAGCCTGGCCAAAGTTGACCGATGCTTCGGGAGATTTTATGGTTCCATCTTCAGGGTCGAACAGTGAGCCGAGCATGCAACAACAGAGCAGGTGGATATCGCACGTTCTTCAAAATATGTGATCAAACTTCTGTCTTCTCCACGTACTGACAATTCAGTCACCGTTAAACAGTGTTACTACATTAACCTACATTGAAAAACAAAATACGGGTTTTAAGAAATTGTATGTAACCTGACAGCAGATCCGCTTGCTGGCGGGAGTTTTACTATCTGCCGCTCTTTCGGCGCACTGTGTTGTCTCACGCAACATCATTAGTTACGGTTTTATTATGTACGGAGGAATACAAGAAAGTTAATTTAGGGCTACAACCGTGTAGTGCGCAGATCTGCAATAGATGATCATCAGGTTCAGTAATTTATGCAAAGTCGCAAAAAGGAACGCTACTGACCCCTCTTATTACGCTTGGATCTTAATCAACAGGAGAACATGCCGTGGCATTTAGCTACTAGCCGTTTAATTATTACGTAACATGGCGTGGGGTAGCCAGGCAACCAGAACGGGTGGATTGACACGCTGATAGCGGCTCTTAACCACACTAACCCAGATGTCTTTGAGACTTCACGCTCGTCGTTGAATGCTCAGTTCTGCAACACCAGTTGCTCGCTTTTTAGTCCTCAAACTTTTGACAAGACTTCAGTTGTTGTTAGAAGCAGTACTGTATGTTCCTCTGAAACGCTGGTAACCACGATCCTACATGGTGTCATGACTGAAAGTTTACCGCCATGAAAGACTCAGTCGTATATGCATATATATATTGTCACGTGTTGGGTGTATGTCACGCGACAAATAACTTCACGCCGTCTTGGATATAGCGAATTTATTCCACTCGCGCCTACATTTACACAATTTACAGTTTCACAATTACTGCAAGCTGCAGTATCACAAATACTTCTCCTGCTGGAGTCACTGCCATTCACTCGATACACCTCAGTAACAATGGACTGCAGCTGCACTCGGCGACTTCACGATCCGCACTGTGTCACTCCTGACCACACACACTCGTCACATACTGCTCAGCCGGCTTTTTATACCGTTCCCTGTTGCCTCGTCCCCTGTCACGTCACAGTGGGAAGTGCTGTTACGTCACCGCGGGGTAGGGGGGCAGAGTGTTTACCGGCCTGTTACCGTAGCAGCGGCAGCGCTCCGATGCTGTTACGTCACCGCTGGCTAGGGAGGGGGTGTCCTGCATAGCGCAAATACGTCACAATATATATATATATACACATAAGTTTGTGTCAGTTATTTAACCATATAACATACATGAACCTCAGCAGTTGATGTAGTATCGTACCGAGCACCTAAGAGTAACGGTAACACGCCTGACATGTATTGAGTTAGTATCCGGTTCGATTCCCGGGTGAATCACCGGCTCTCATAAGCTTTCGTGTGTTTTATATTTGGGCCATTCAAGGTCTAATTGTGGAATACGGCTGGTGCCTTGTAAAAGGACCATGACTGTTTCCTCCTCGCCCATCTACCTTATACTCTTATGTCATATGACGTTACATAACATTGCAGTTGAAACGTAATCGTAAATGACCTGAAATTTGCTCGATTAGATGTAGCCGTAACGTGATTGATTTTGTTTGGAAGTTCGAAAGTTAAAGTCTCAGCAGTCATTGGGATTTCATGATTTTTCTCAGTCTAACGAACGCTACCTTGAAGTGTTCCACTTTTGCCTCGTTCCTTGCCCTTACCTATTCGCTTCTCGTAGTTGTCCCATCTAGACATAGCTGAAAAATGTTGTTTAATAATCGAAGAATTAATGAAGTAGCTGTGGGTGGGTAGTGTGTCTGTGTTTGCTTAATTGACGCTGTCAGTTCCAAGAGTGCATAGCTTCGATGTCAGGATGAGCGGCTATTATGGAGCAGCTGGTGGAATGGTTTAACCACATAACCGTTTTGGTTGATGATTCATGTGTCGGATGCTACTAGAACGTGACAACGTTGTTGAACCAGTGTCGTTAAAAACTTAAGTGTCAGTAAGTATAACGTTGGAAAGCATCTGATTCTGTTAGTAGAGCCTTCGTACAAATCAAATTCTTCGTACAAGTTTGTGACATAAACTCAGATACTGGGATCGTAGGTTCGTATCCTATTCGAGGAATGGATGGTTGTATGCGTTTATTCTGTGTTTGTGTTGTTCTGTGTGTAGGTAGCGGCCTTGCGACGGTCTGATCCTCTATCCAAGGAGTCCTACCGACTGTGTATAGATTAAGAAACTGAAAAAACGGCCAAGGTCCACAATAGCTGTAGATGCATAGATAGATATATAGATATCCGAAAGTATTTAACGTATTTCGATGAATTTTTTTCGAGACTTACACCAAAAATATGTGGTGTGTAAGTCCAACGTAACACCTGCTGTATATAAAGTTATATGGAACTTAGGAATTTTTCCTAAAAATAAAAATGTATTGACAGATATTTGTTAAATTATATAAATTGTACTTCGCATTGAGATCTGTTTTGAGTTTTATTTCGATATGGCGAATATTTAATAAGGAAATAGGTTATAATTATGAGTTGGTATAGCGATTGGCTATGGGCTGGACGACCGAGGGTTCGGAGTTCGAGTTCCAGTAAGGTCAAGAATTTAATTGAATAATTAAAGATAAAAGTCTTTTGGGATGTGATGCAGTGTGGTCTGGTAAATACTTAACGTAATTTCGGAGGAACATGCTGCCTCCATCTTCAGGGTCGATACGTATAGGTTAGTAGTAGTAGTAGATTCTTCAGCCGTGAAGATGTAGAGGCACATTTATCCGGAGGATCGGTAAAGATCTGCCATACTACACGACGTCACACCCAAGAAGACTATAACTGTCAGAGCCACTACCGTGAGAAACTCAGATCTCACAAAAAATAATTATTTGTATTTCCCATAAAGGGATTTTGATGGAGATAAATTAACTTCGTGACCAGTGTTGTATACGGATTCTGAAAACGCGTTTTTTTAAATGCGTGTAGTCAAATTCCAATTTGGAGAAAATATTTTTATTACTTTTCGAGGCTGCTGGTTGGAGAAACCGTTATGTGGGAGTTATTTTTCATTCCCACAGACCGGCTCTTTGACCAACTGATGGGCACTAGGGTTTGTTTATCCCGGAGTTGGTCTAAAACGGCCGGGGCGTGAAATTTACCGCTCACCTCCATCTAGTGCTGAGGTTATTAATGCGTAGATTAATACATCCCATTCGTCTTTGTGGCACGTGCATTATTAAGCACTGTGACAACTTATCTTTAATTTTCTGATACTTGCTGACGCCAAGCAGAATCCTAGTTCATGACACGTCAGCCTGGTAGAGGGGCAGACAACCAAGGCAGTAGAACTTGTTGGTGTCCTTGCGTTGTACGCTGGCGTGCGGAGTGTTGCAAAGTTAACGGAGCTGTGCAGTAAAGTAGGTCTTGCAGGAGTGTCTAAGCCAAGCCACCTTACGCGCCTCACCTGGCTGTGTGCTAAATAGTGGAGCTTGGACTAATTCACGGCATATTAACGGCTATGTAAGTGCAAGTCAACCTCCTTTCGAAAAAGGATTTGCACAGTTACGTGTGAAAGAATGTCACGGTAGATAATTCGTAATGTAAATGTAGCAGACGTTGTCGAGTAAGAGAAGTATTCAGATATGGAGTACATTTACATGTGTTCATGCAGATGACGAATTTATTTTGCGCGTCAATTCTATAGCTTTATTATTATCTTTAACATAACGGCAAATATGGGGAGCTGAACTGTTTCTTCTCCGTGGCAGTGCTCCTGACGACTTTTATTGTGCAAATGCCTGGGTCGGATCCCGGCTGGGACATCAATTGTCACGTTTTCCATGCGGTTTATGAAGTCATGCAGGTAGGCCGCGACCGCTTCCTTCCACATTTTTTTTCGAATTCTGTGTTTACTAGCTATATAATCGGAGATACTTGCAGCATCGCTAAGTGATGTACAAATAAATAAATATTTTGCGTTTCTGAGAGACCAACCACGTTACTGTCGAATGAATGGCATCTCTGCTTCGTATCCCAGAGGCCCCGCTTTCAAATCTCGCCTAAGATACATACTATCCTGATTGTGGCATTTCGTGGCTTTTCTCAGCCTTCCAGTTTAATTCTAGAATTATTATTATTATTATTATTATTATTATTATTATTATTGTTCTACGGTCCTTTGTTGGGCCTTGGCCGCTTTTTGAGCTTCTTGATCATATACACAATCGGTAGGACTCCTTGGATGGGGGATCATCCATCGCAAGGCCTCTACTTACACACAGAACAACACAGACAAAATAAACACACGCAATACAGACATCCATGCCTTAGCATTCCGCTTTTCGAGCGGACGAAGACATTTCATGTCTTAGACCGCGCGGCAGCTGTGATCGGTCAGATGTCAGAATAGTGCCTCAAATTATGCCACACCCTCCTTAATTCACGTCGTGCCCATTTTGTTAATCGCTAATCATCCGAACGTTCTGTGCGTATGTTTTGGCAGCATCCTAAATTAAACAGTGAACGTATTTCTATTAGACGGAATATCTGTTAACGGGCACGTGAAATGTGTTACGTACCGCATACCTTAAATGTTTATAACCCTAACCAGAAATCAGAAATTCATGCTGTTTAAGCACACAATTACTGTCCAGTTATCTTTTGTTCGGCTCTGTAAGTTGCGAGAGGATGGCCTAAGTTATTGTGAAGTTGTGGGAGCGATAATGCGGAAGTCGCGGTACAGTACTATTCAAAGATAACATATGCTGCATGTCACGTCGGATAATAATTTACTATTTATTTGGTTTTGTTCTTATAAATTTATTTTATCATAATTTATTTATTACGAACAAAACAAAACAAAAACATACCGCGTGGTCAGCGCAACGAATTCCCACCGGAGGCGCTGTTTCCTTGAAATAGCTCTGCAGTTATCATCACGAGGCTGAGGGGACACCGTTCCAGACCCACTACTTCTCAGCAAAAAATCTAGTATCGCCGGGAATCGAACCCGGACCTCTAGATCTGTAGCCAGGAACTCTGACCACTAGACCACAGAGGCGGTCAATTGATACCAAAAAATATTTGTTACGAATGTTGCATTATTAGAATTGGTACAGATACTGCGCGGAAATGCAGCCAAGTATGTTACTGCACATTGATACTTAACATTATTTATTCGCGAACAGGCAAAGCGGCAGTGGGTTTCCTGGGATCGCTACCCTATGTGCCTTACATTTTACTGTATCAACAGGGACGGTGAACTGTTTGGTTCTAGATGTATGTCAGGTCCCCCCGCCCCGGAACTGATGCCAGCCGTCCCTGTTGATACAGTACCGGCCATCTTCGCTTATTTTTATATTTGGTGCTCTACATTTGTGCATATTCCATGAATTCTTAGCTTTTTTGTAGTACAGAGAGCAACAGAAGCACGCTCATTTCGTTTGAAAAACGGCTTAAAAATTTGGCTTTGTATATTTCACGGTTCAAAATAATCTACGAGATAAAATACATCTCCGTTTTCTCGTGAGACATCTATGTCTGAATAACTTCTACGTATTCGGTGTGTGTATTGGGAGGGGGGGTAGAGGCAGGTCAGCGTCGATGGAGGTATGCACCTGGATGAAGACAGTTAAAAGTTAAAAGGTAAAACTATCCCTGTAACAGGCCGTGAAGACCCACAGGGTTGTGAGACGTTGAGGGCCCCACATTTTTTTAGACAGTCGACTCACAGATGGCGGTAAATTTGTTAGCCTTACGCGCCGGCCGCCCTTTACCCCCAGGCAAATTCCTGGTATTCATGTCTGTTAGAGGCAGAGTCGACTCCAGGGTCATAGTGCGGCTGGAAAGGTTAGGTAAATTGAAAAAGAAAATCAGTGACATCAGGAATCGAACCCGTGACCTTCCAGCTTGTAGCATAGTTCCTCGACCAACTACGCTACCGCTTGCTGTGTAGGACCTGTTATCAGTGCTTTAAGGCAGACGTCGTTATGTAAAGTAAAGGTAAAAAATTCCCCTTATTCATAAGCACCACGCCATGACGATATGGGGGAGTGAAGGTATAGCTCCATATATCCTTAACCTCGGCACTAGATGGAGATGAAAGATCAGCTTCACACGCTGACTGCTTTACCCCTTGGGAAACAGCCACCGGTACCCATTGTGATGAGAGGCTGATTGGGCCTTCAGATCAGATCTGAACATTGCGAAAGGGAGAATAATATATAACCCCGGTCCCTCGGTCTTGCAGCCGTATTCCGTCGCTGTACCAACTGAACTATAGGTCTGCTGTCCCTCTTGTAACTCTCTGAAAAAGATTAAACGGGAATGTCGCTACAACCTTAAGAAACAATAACTGTAACGAAGAGGAGTTATTTGCGTTCTGATTACTTACTTTTGTATGTTATTCCCTTGGTCAAGGGGGGGGGGGTCTACCAAACTTCCAGGCGATTCATATCCGCTGGACTGTTATCTGACAGTACATCCTAACCCTTGACAGGTTTAGTTGGATAAATATTCGGCACGAGCTCTCCGTCTGACTGTACTGTTTCCAGTTGGGCTCTCAGAACGTTCTCTAACAATATCTAGGAAACGCATACTATGAAACGGCAAGTGTAGAAATGCAATCATTTACATTTCCTATAGAAACAAATGCTATGATAACAGAATCCTTTCAACGCCGTCTCCTACAGTCCGTCCTGATGTTACCCTTCCATCTTCGCATTCTTCCAAATGAACACTTTCAAAATCACCAAAAAATGTTTGTGCATTCGTTGTGTCCCCCATTATAGCCCCATCGAAGTCGGGGCTGTAAACCCTTCATCGTAGAATGTTATACGCAACGAAAGTTTCGCAAAACAAAAGATCATGAGCTCAGTTCTCTCTAACGAAGCACAGAAAGTGTAGTTGGACCGTTCAGCTCCATGTCATCAGATTTCACCAGTGTTCTCAATACTTACGTATACCGGGCTGTACGCGATCCGAAAGTGAAATACCTAAATGGTTCAATACATATTCACCGCTCAGATAAGAGCGCGTTTCAGTAGCTCAGATTGTAAGGGCTTCTGAAGAAAGCACACTTCATGGTCACCGCTTCGAGAAGCTCACATGTTTCTGCTTGTGGTAAGGTAAAGTTGTCCCTGTACTTAATTAAGCACTACGCCATGAAGACGTATAGGGGAGTGGATGTATAGATCCATGTTTTCTTGACCTCGGCACTAGTTGGAGGTGAGTGGTCAGCTTCACGCCCGGGAAAGAGCCTCCGGTACCCAGAGCCGTTCTAGGCCACATGGATAAGTGAAAATTCTTTACCCCATGAGGAAAGAAACGCGTGAGAAATAGTTGTAAAGAAGAGTCTCTTTGCAACACAGTAAAAGTGAAACTCTAGAACAGGCCTGCAATGAAGGCATATCCGCTTATGCTCAGGCAGTAGCATATATCTGTCCACTGTGGATAGTAGTGTGCTACTAGTTCATCCAAGATGAAGGAATGTAAGGAAATATTTCTCTTCTCCATTCAACTTCTCTAACATATTTTGCTTGGAATCAATGGTATATATTGTGTAGCATATACGCCTCAGCGTCTACTTCTCATCCACAAGGCCAGGGAAGACGGTAGATTCACCGCTCGCCTAAATGTTCCAAAACTGTGCTTCTGCGCATGAGTCACCAATGAAGACAAAGAAAGAATATGATTATTCCGGTGTTGCCGTGTCGTGCGGTTACATTTACACATGGTCTGGCTTGTGGTCGGAGCCAGGATAGCGCATCGGTACAGCAACTGGCTATGGGTTGGACGGCCGAGGGGTCTGGGTTCGAGGCACAGTAGGAGTAAAGTTTTTCTCTTGTAACCCGTCACCTCCAACTAATGCCGAGGTCAGGAATATGTTGATCTATACATTCACTCCCCCATACGCCTTGATGGTATGGTGCTTAATTAGTTAAGCACAGGGACAACTTTACTTGATCTAACTTGTGGTCTGAATGTGCTCAAGATGAACATCAGCATATTTGGAGTCATTAATTTTTGGGACAGTAATAGTTTATAAAGTAAAGTCCAGGTAGAGTAGGTCCCCGGCATACCTCGGGTTTAGTCATATCCTCAATACGACTACATATGTTTTGTGTCGTACAAGTTACTGTGGAATGTTTTAGTTTTCAGTATGAGGCTATATTGCAACATTCCTTACTGTAGTTCGCAGGTACAGAGGCTAAAGTCCATAGTTCCTGGTTTCTGGGTTCCCTAGCCTTGGATGTATATTTTGTTCATACGTTAGAATTCAATGGGCACCCCTTTTACCTTCTCGACCACAGTCTGAAATGTACCCAAAATATCTTGTACGTATTTGTCACTGCATGAGTAAGTAAGTAAATATTCTGTACGTGATACGGGGATTCCAAAATTAGATACATGACAATTTCAGTTTTAACACGGATACTGAACCTTCCTCCTGACACTTGCTTTGTATCTATGGAGGCTTTAATACGTGTATCATTTCACCTTTATCTCACTTTAAGTTGTGGAAAGTTAAACTAGCTTTTAACGCTCTAGACCAGTGGTTCTAAAGCTTTGTTAAGACCGCGGCCCGGTGAATTCTTTCTTTATAAGACGAGGGCCCGGTGTACGGGCCGCGGCCCGGCAGTTGAGAGACACTGCTCTAGGCCGGAAGTGTTAAAACTCATACGTGTGTTCTTTGAGGTATGTGCTGTATTCTTAAATATTCCTTCATTCATCATCGGCGGGCTCTACACTCCTAAGTTTGGTCCTGACTTTCTTAAATATTATTTAAATAAATTTTCCGCTTGAAAGGTTTAATCTATTCTCATCGGTGGTATCAAGACTGTGAAGGTCTTATGCACTAAAAGTTAAGGGAAGTACATTGATAATATTGGCTTCTATATTTCAATAAGCATGCAGGCACGTCATAATAGTCATGTGTATTAGTGACTACAGCGGGGTTTAGGTTGGAGATTGGATTTATCGACCGCTTACAGATCGTAACTACAAATAGCTATAACACTGTTGCTAATCTCCGAACTTTACAGATCACTACAGCAACGCTAAGCCTTCTCAATCATTCACTAGTCGTTTACCGGTAACGGATCTTAACACTGGAGATTTTTCGGCTTCTGTTCTCACATCATTACTGTCAGGCGAATATCCCACAACTGAAGTCAAAGTCAAAGTCACATTGCGACTGACGGTGAGGGGCTCATGATCAGATATTTATTACTGTTCGGCAGTCACGGTCTTGTTTTTGTGGGGCGCCCTCTCTGACGAGACGACGGGTCTGTCTTTTGTATATGCTGCTGGCTCTTGGCAGCGCAGTCTTTCTCAGGTCCGAGTCCCTTCGTACTCGCGACCATATTTTACTGTCTCAGATTTCAGACATCCCATTTCGTCCCCTCCTACAACTCGCAGGCTCACGGTGGAGGTATTCGACCCCGCCTACCTCTACCACAACTGAACTTAAACTTGTCCCATTGATAACCCCTCGGCACGGACCACGTAGAAAACAGTTTTCAACAATCCCTCTATTGTTGCATGTGGATTCGTTGCCGTAGGAACATGTTTGCTTGCGAAGGCGTTACTCAGTAACGGCTGCATATATTTGCTTATTAAGAATCTGTTGCATAGCAGGGATGTTTCCTTGTTTGTTTCGCGGTTGTTACTCAGTAACGTGTCTACACGCTACAGTATGATTGCTGCGATATGTAAGCGATTAGGGATCATTTTCTAGTGAATGGTATGGACTGTTTATGATGTTTTTATTAGCAATGAAGACCCCGTTATTTTGAAGTGCACCGTGTAACGATCTGATAGTTTCTAGTTCTGAGTAAACTACATGCATTTTTTTTTATAGCTAGTGGGGTGGGACTAAGTCCCTTGTACTGCGGCCACTTCTGGCCTGTTGTACCAGCCCCAGATGATAGGTGAGGGTGATTGTGGAGCAATTGATGGAATGAAGATTGGCAAGAGAAACCGAAAACTCGGAGAAAACCTGCCCCAGCGCCGCTTTGTTCACCACAAATCCCACTTGACCATACCCGGGCCGCCGCGATGGGAAGCCAGCGACTAACCGCTTGAGCTATGGCGCGGCCTAAACTACATACTTAGTCGTTGGATTATTTCGTTGTTGACGGAAGTAGGTGACTGAAAGAATGAGTAATACAGCAGCATACTTACATCCTAATGTGGTGAGATACTAAAGCTCCCCTTACGAAGGTCGGCCCACCAGTTATCCTGGCATACATCTCTCAGTATATTGTCGTTGGGTGGGTAGAACCTCATACTGTGTTCCTGATGCCCAGATTTGAGTTTCGGCCCATAGTCTTGTTATCTTGCGTGAGATTGTTGTGGTATTACACGTAATTGTGGGAACAGTACCTTAAATAGGCCATTGCGACTTCCTTTAAATCTTTACCAGTTCTTCATTCGCAAACATCCTGCGATATTTAGAGACTAGATCCTATATCTAATACTTCTAGCATATTAGGGTTATTTTCTAATGAACAAAAGGTGAAGGTAGAGTTATCTCTGTGCTTAACTAATTAAGCGCTACACCATGAAGACGTATGGGGAGTGGATGTGTTTTTGTTTTGTTTCCCTTGGCACTACAGTCCCAGTGGGCCTAGGCCTACCTCCATGAACTTCTCCGTTCACTTCGGTTTTTCTAGATCTTACACATTCGGTAGGACTCCTTGGGCGGGTGATCAGCTCGTCGCAAGGCCTCTACCTGTACACAAACACAGAAAAATGCACACACACACAAACTAAACATCTATGCCCTGAGTGGGATTCGAGCCCACGGTCCCGGCTTCCGAGCGAGCGAAGACAGTACATGCCTTAGACCGCTCGGCTACCGTGACCGGCGGAGTGGATGTGTAGATCCACATTTTCTCGACCTCGGTACTTGTTGGAGGTGGGTGGTGAGCTTCAGGCCATCGACCGCTTTACACGCTGTTTTGACTCAAAATTCAGGACATAAAATTTGATGTGGTGGAAAATTGTTGCCTTAATTTGGAAACAGATTATCAGAATCAAGTTAGCTTCCTTTTTCAGGGGCACGCGGTATTGTAACTCATTGAGGCATAATGCTATAAGTCGGAAGGTCGCGGGTTCTATTCCCGATGAAGTTATTGGATTTTTAATTTGACCTAACACTTCCAGCTGCAGTGTGGCCCTCGGGTCGACTCAGCCTCTTAACAGAAATGAGTACCGGGAATCATCCTGGGGGTAGAGGGCGGGCGGCGCCTAAGGCTAACAACCTCACCGCCATCTGTGAGCCGAATGTGTAGAAAATGTGGGAGCCTCAACGTCTCACAACTCTATGGCCCTACACTGTCCGTTACAGAGATAATATTACTTTTATTTTTTACCTCAAGCTTTTTCATTGTCATGTCCTCTTTGATTAGTGTTAATTAATAGCCAAGGAGCCGGGATAGCTCAGTCGGTACAGCGACTAGGCTGCGGGCTGAATTACCGGGGAATCAGGTTTCCATTCTCGACAGACACAAGCGATTTTTCTCTTTATAGCGTTTCGACTGACTCTGGCGTTCACCCACTCTCTTATCCAGTCGGTACCGGAAGTTTTTTCTGCGGTGGGTAAAGTGGCTGTGGCTTGAAGCTGACAGACGACCCACTTCCTTCCATTGCCGAGGTTAATGGTGGATCTGTACTTCTTCTCCCTCATATGCCTTTATGTTGTGGTGCGTAGTTAAGCATAGAGAAAATGTTACCATTTACTTTCACCTGCTTCGTCGTAGTCTGTTGGGTACGACTACCGAATGAACAGTTTTAAAGAACTTTTATTGTATTTTACAATTATCCATGTATTAAATATACACTATGGCGCATGTGTTTGTTTATACATTTAAGCCTAGCTAATATTAAGCTTATTCTTAGAGCTTCTGTATATTGCCACAATTTGTGTGTGTGCGTAACTTATAAGACGGGTTCTGGATTGCATGATTAGATTTATTGCACATTATACATTCACATGAGTCGGGACTGCAGGCAATACGGCGCTAACGCTGATGTACACACAGTTCACCGCCGCGCACACACTAGGGTTCTCAGTCTTCACTATTCGTATCCTGGCAACGGTTTTATAAGAGTCTCGCTGTCACTTCAAATCACACATAGCCTAATTCCTTTCGTGCCATGATTCTGCAACTGCAAATTCCGAAGACTCAACTCAGTTCAATTCCTTTGTTCCCAAGCCCATGGCCTAGCAGGCAGGCGTCTCGAAACTCGACCTCTTTTTCTCAACTTTACCCTTCTTTATAACTGCTTTGCAAGGACGACGCAGAAAACAGAGCCTCTCTATTGTTGGAGAGGCATGTTTACAGCGCCGTTGCATGGCATCGGAAATTACTCGATTGTTGCTTGCGTATTCGTTGCCGCTGGAATGTGTTTACAGAGTCGATGCTTAGCAACGAACGTCTGTTCTGTCATCGCTATTCCGGCTTTCGGTCATCATGCCACAATAAAGCAAACAAACTCTGTGGCCTGTAGTCCGCAAGCGAACTATACCGACCGAGCGACCGCCGCTTGTCGGCGAAGTTAGTGCCAACTTTAGCGGATAGAGGGTGTCGCGTGGTCAGCGCAACGGATCCCCACGGCCGTTAATTTCGGTTTTCTAGACCGGAGCCGGTATTTCCTTGAAATAGCTCCTCAATTATCATCACGAGGCTGAGTGGACCCCGTTCCAGACCCACTGCTTTCATATATATATATATTATTTTCGACTGTACGCATCCTACGGGACCCGTTAAGTAAAGAAATGCTATGTGAAACGAGAAGTTGTAACTGTATGTTTCTGTCCCTTGCCTCATATGAATATTGTTACTGGTTTCAGTGCATTAACTCTTCGCAGCCAGTAACAGATTCCAGGAAGCAGTTTACAGATAACCCGGCATCCGTCCTTGTTTCCCCTTCACCCCTACTTGCCAGTATATTGATTGCTGGGGTGGCGTTTTATTATGGGAGAATTTTATTTTCATTTTGGTTGGTTCCAGGGTGTTTTGTGCAAACGCAGTGTGGCACTGCAGCCATCAGCCGTGCTGATTCTGTGTTGTAGTAGCGACATATCTTACATGGTTCAGTGAATACCTGTAACAACAAGCTGTTTGTTGCCACGCATATGCTGTATTGATCGCGATGGGAAACACACTCTAAGTACGTGTAGTAACCGTTAGGTCCTACTTGTTAAATCAGTTTAACTTTTCTACTCATGTTAGGTGGGTCCCTTGTCACCACAGAATTGCGCGTCCTCAGGTTGCGGATGGTGGAGACTGCTGCGAATATTTTAAATAAGCAGTCGCGGACGGCTGACAGGGGATGGTCCTCCAGCTGGGTGGTTGGGTGTGTGGCTAACAACTCTTCACCGAAAAAAATAATCTTGTTACGAAATGTTACGATTGGCCTCGGACGTTTACGATTTATAGGGACCAGTGAAGGGCTCTTGTGAACATGGTAATGAACCTTCTTGTTCCGTAAAATGGTAGGAAGTTCTTGAGTAGCTGCACAACTAACGGTCTCTCAAGAAAGGCTCAGCTCCGTGAAGTCAGTTATATACAGGGTTATTTAAAATGAATGAATGTGTTTCCGTGGCCTATAAACGGCAATTCGGACAATAATTTAGAATCATTCTGTGCTTTTCTACACAAAAATTGATTTTCCATTAATTTATGACAGCTATAAAATATTTACTGACACGGGACATGCGCCGTGTCACTTATCCGTATTAGTTATGAAAGTAACATAAGCTAAATATGATTAATGTTGTTTATTGGTAGTTTATGTAAAATGCTCTCACAGACTGAGACTGTATAACGACGATGACAAGTATAAAATCATCACTGTAAAAAAAAAAGCAAAGATGAGAGATAATAGGATGCTGGAACGGATCACTACTTTAAATTATCTGTGATATAGCATAATATTTCATATGAAGGAGAAAAGAATTTGATTGTAAGCATTTTTAATTTTGAAGACATTTCAGGAATTAATACCAATCATTGGTAGCTTTTAGGGATACGGGAACACGAATTTGTAAGACACTTGGAAGACCAACATTATCAGTCGGTAGTAAGCCATGGACGTTAAGAACAAGTGGAGAGAGAAGCTTCAGATCTGCAGAGACGCCATTCCAGAGGACTGCGAGATAATCCTCTCGGACAGTAAATGAAATGAAATCATGTTGGGACTATATTATCGAGATGATAGAACGTATAGAATAACATATAGAAAACTGGAAATAACGGCTCGACACTATGGGTTATGACAGGATGCCCCCAACACTTAAGTATCTACCGAAATGGAACAGAAGCTGAACACCTCTGGGTTGATGGAAGGAGCGTGTTTTGCAACATCCATGACGGTTCTTAACAGCATAGTACTAAAAGAATGATGATAATGTCGACGGAAAGTACTGTAGGTCTGGTTTCAGATTAGTGAAAATGATTGAGGTTATGTGATTTCTTTTGTAAGACTGTGCATTCGTGCAACTCACTTTGCATTCCATATAGATTTAAAGCAACATGGCTGCCACACACTTTCACCATGTTCATTTTATAATATACGATTTCTATTTCACCTCGTCGCTGTTGCCTTCTTCTTCTCCCCCAGCCACGGTTTCCCTTCTCTTTTGTGGCTTCAAATCGTTTCTGTGACGTCAGCGACAGCAACTGGCGAGTCGTGATGGGTGTTTACGCTGCATGGGTACCGTAATATCTCTTCTGGTTTCATACAAAGAGAAAACTATTTTTCGTTTGTGCTTTATATTTTGTCGCTTTTAGACTGAGTTGCAGCATCAGATAAACAAAAGTGGAAAAGATGTTCTCCGTTTCATAGTACACAGAAAGTGTTTCTAATGTTACTCGTACCTTAATAAGCTATTATATGCTGTCACTGTGTGCCCCGTTGTGACGGACGAGACATTAGAAACAAAGTCATGGCGTTGTAATAATCGCATTGTAAGCGGAGGACATATAATTACAAAAAATTAGGTCACACATGTTCGAACTTATTTTTTTTTAGGTCCTGTACGTTTTGTTGAATGTTTTGAAAATCATTTAATTTAATTTTGGATCCTTAACATCCCCGCAAAATTCCAGCGCGAATTAATATTCCAAGCTGTCAGGTGGGATGTTTATTATATCATAGAATATGGTATTACTCCTTGCGCCCCAAATCTGCCTTTTAGCAGCCGTGGGATTTCTTATGTGTAGGCCTGTTATTCAGTTTTATGTTGAATTCGCGTTTTCGTTGAGTTCGTGTCGAAGTGAAGTTTATAACGTTATACCATTATTAGAAGGGTCACGCGGTAGTGTAGTTGGTTGAGGCACCAGGTGACAAGCCGAAAGGTCTCGGGTTCGGTTCCCAATGAGATCATTCGATTTTTCAATTGGCCTAATCCTTCAAGCCGCACTATGGCCGTGGAGTCGACTCAGCCTCTAACACAAATAAATACCAGGAATATTCCTGGGGGTGAAGGTCGGCCGGGCGGCTCGTGAGGCTGACAACCTCACCGCCATCTGTGAGCTGATTGGAGCCTCGATATCTCACAACCCTATGGGCCTCCATGGCCTGTTACACGGATAGCTTTACCATTTTACCATAATACGATTAATATATATAGCTGGCGTTTCATACGTTTGCCACCGCTTTTATAGAAGGAATTCTAAACACAGTTCAGTTACAAGTAGATTCTAAAGAGTTATGACGATGGTGTATGATACTCAGAATTACTGTTTTTTTTTTTGGACTTTGTCCATCGTCCTGCATTCTAAAATCTAGAGAACACAACGTTTCGGAAACTGGATCTGTTTCCGTCCTCAGGTGAGAGGGAACACGCCTACCTAGTTGGGTCTCTTAGAAAGAACTAACCTCAAGAACTAACCTCAATCATTGGACAACCACTGTCAGATTTCCATGCATTGGTGCTCATTCACTTGGTTTGTTGGGTAGGTTTGTAGCATAAATTTCTACCTCCATTTCTATCCTAGTTCCACGCGTGTGCCTGCTCTATCACAATTTTTATTGCTTATTTTCTTGTTATCTCCCGCCGAATTAGCCTGGTCTCAGGCGATTAAATAGCTATAATGAAATCTGACAAGGGTTGTCTAGTGATTGAGGTTAGGTCTTCCTAAGGGATCCAACTGAGAAGGTGTCCTTTCCCCCCCCCCACCTGAGGACGGAAACAGATCCAGTTTGCGAAACGTTGTGTTCTCTAGCTTCTAGAATACCGGACGATGGACAAAATCCAAAAACCCAGTAATTCTGAGGACAATTCAGTTACATTTTAGATAGGTGAGTGAAGCTAGTAGACGACGTTATCAGTGTTTAGAATGATGTAGGAGAAATATGAATTGAAAATAATAGTCGGCGCTTCTCATTCGTCTCTCCATAAGGGCTTCAGTGGTGAAAGAACTTACGAAATATTCTGCATAGTTTTCATTTCTACACTGTGTCTATTGTCCGGTGCCCATACGACCTCTTCTTCGCTGAGTACTGAGGGTTCTTTCCGCGGAAGTAATACGGCCGGGGCGTGAAGCTAACAACTTGCCCTAATCTAGTACCGAGGTTAGGCATACTTGGAGCAATAACCACCCGCTACCATGGCGCAGTACTTAATTGGGCACAGGGACAACTTTACCATTACGTGTGTATAGTATGTCACTGAAACGGGGGTTGCCTTGTGGTATTTGGAGTGGCCGGTATCAGGGATGTTGTCCCTTGAATTCGATATAGAGTTGATCCCTTTTGGTCACCACCGTTACTTCTCCGTGCTGACCTATTTGCGTGAATGCTGGTGAAATGTTAGGCAGTGACTGTGAATTCATCATCAGAGTGAAAGTGATCTGCCTGTAGTGCAGCCAGCTTTGTTATCTTCATTCTTGCTGTCAATAGTATTGGCTGGTTCCTTACAGTACGATGTCAACACAACGCTACACTCAATATACTATAATGGCTTGTGTAGCATCCACTCGGTTTACGCAGAAATTTTACGTTTTTTTTATTCTTAGTGGGGTGAGACTGAGTCGACTTGGTACTGCGACCACTATTGGCCTATTGTACCATCCCCAAAGGATAGATTATGGTGATTGTAGAGCAGTTGGTGGAATGAAGATTGACAGGGAAAACCTGCCCCAGCGCCACTTTGTCCACCACAAATCCCACATGATCAGACCCGGGCTCGAACCCAGGCCGCCGCTGTGGGAAGCCAGCGGCTAATCGCCTGAGCTATGGCGCGGCCTAAAATTTACGCTAAGCACTTGATATAATAATTGTAGCTTAAAACCGGACCTGAAGATAGCACACATGTGCCGAAACATGTCATCCTAGACAACGGACTCCACCTGCTGGAAATACTGTTGTGTTGACGGCAGTATAATAAATATTATCTGTAGTGATTTTCGCAATAGGATGTAACAAAATGCGGGTTCCTTAGAGCTTAATGAAACTGTCCTTCCGTAAGCAAATGCCAAAAAGAACGTCCGGATGTGGAATTCTAGATCAGTTTCAGAGGAAGCATGTGAGATAGCCACAGAGCCAACTGCGTGTTCCATTCTTGAAAATGTTTGTTCGCACATACCGTCTAGAAGAGTCCTGAATATGGAGGCAGTGAGTGTCGTACGAAACGCTGGCAACAATCCATCGGACTGCACTGTGTTGTAACCCAGAAGACAGTATGAATCTTCACAGCTCTGTAAATCTCAAATGTTAAAGGTAAAGGTAAAGCTGTCCCTGTGCTTGACTAATTAAGCTCTATACCATGAAGGCGTATGGGGGAGTGGATGTATAGAGGAACATTTTCTTGACCTCGGCACTAGTTGGAGGTGGCTGGTCAAGAGCCCCAGGTTTCCCCTTTGGATAGGAGGCTGGGTGGCCCCCGGTGCCGCTCTGGACGACGTGGAGAGGAGAACATTCTTGACTCTTCCGGGACTCCTCAGTCGTCCAGCCCGTAGCCAGTCGATATACTGATTACGTAGTAGCCCATTCTGAAATCTGGCTTTACCAGACCTTCCCACTGTTAGAGTGTCGAGCTTTAAAGATAATATTACGAAAGTGAAGAATTGTAAGTCAGCAGGAAGATGAGAAATCCTGCCCACGGTGTATTGTCTGTCATGCCGCTGATCTTTTCGTGAGAAAAGCAAGACGATTTCTACTTTCCTTCAAGTGTATGAGCGCCTCATTTCAGCGCTCTTATTGATACAACGATCCTCTGAATCACGGGTCTGCAGTATGTGGCACGCGTGTCACAGGCTAACAGTACGATCGAGTGACAAGTCACCGAATTTTGTTATGAACGCGAAAGACTCGGAGACGCAAGTCAAGCCGATCCGTAACGCGCATGTTCGCTTAACGGCTCTACAATACGTAAATGTAAAGTTATCCCTGGGCTTAATTAAGTACGACGCCTTTCAGCCGTATTGATACAGGATGGAGGTGAGTGGCCATCTTCACGCCCCTGCCGCTTTACCCCTGGGGAAACAGCCCTCGGTACACAGTCTACTTGAAGCTGTACAGTACGTTACAGGCTTAATAGCCGATATCTTTTTAAATAGAAAAGGCAGTCTACATTTCGTATGCTAGGTTTGTCAGATTCTCGCGTTTAATAGTACTAATTATTGCTATATAAGTATAACGTAAAAGGTAAAATTGTCCCTTTGCTTAATTAATTAAACACAATGCCATGAAGAAGTGGGGGGAGTGGAGGTACAGCTCCACTCCCCCCCACTTCTTGACCTCGGCAGTCGATGGACGCGAGTGGTCACCTTTATATCCCGGCCGTTTTACCCCCCCGGGGATGGACCCCCGCGAACCCGTTGAGTAGGAGGTTAGGTGGGCACCAGAGCTAGTCTGGACGCTGTGGAGAAGAGGAAAATTTTTACTCATGTCGAGAATCGAAACCCAGGCATTCAGCCCGTAGCCCGTCGCTATACCGACTGAGCTATCCCGACATACAGGCATACGAAACAAGCCTTGAAGAGTAGAGACTGAATGGAAGGAATGGATGTAGATGGGAAGATGATAATATTATAACGGATCTTACGGAGGTGTTGTGAAAGTGTGGTCTAGATTCAGTCGTCTCAGTATAGGCACCAGTAGTGGCCTTTGTGAGCATGTAATCTGTCATCGGGTTGCATAACTGGCGGAGAATTTCTTGACTTGCGGATGTGCCATTGGCTTCTCAAGGACTCTGTTTCGGAGTCAGTTCATGTAAGTAAACAGTAGCAGTTGGCGTCAGTAATACCTACAGGAAGTCTATAATGAAATTATTTTGTAGTAGCCTATACCATGTATTTATTTTAGTGTATAAAGTTTATGAAGTCTTATTGCACATTAACGTGCTATTAAATCTCTGAGTATGTAATAATCCGCACAATTATAAAAGCTGGCCAAGTTTTTGCTAGAGCAAACTTGGTAGTTTTAGAGTCACTGTAATGCGCAGCAGATGCAGTTTAGCCTAGGAAGTTAGGCCTTTGTCAATGTATAAATTTCCGTACACAGCCTCTAAAAATGAAGCATAATTTCCGAAAAATAAAGCTTGTTCTTTCCGAATGTCACATTTTTAATATTTAATAAAAAAATGGCGCGCCACAGTCAAACCTTACAGGTCTATGCAGTAAATATTTGTGACTGTGTTTGGATCATTGCATCACACTTGTATCTGGACACTTGTCTATTTTCTAGAATATGTTTGACATATGCGACGTTTCGGAAATAGGTTGTACTTCCGTCATAAGACTTATATACCATTGGTACAATACATACAATTGTACAATACAATTGTACATATTTTCTGTCGCACCCACTTTGGAGCGTGGGACATCTGTGGAACGTTTTTGTTTCACTTCAGTTTCTTAATCTTATAGATGGTCGGTAGGACTCCTTGGACGGCGGATCAGCCCGTCGCAAGGTCGCTACCTACGCGGGACAACCCACCGCGGCTGCCCGGGTTCGAAGCTAGGTCAGTTCATGTGGGATTTGTGGTGGACAAAGTGGCATGGCACTGGAGCAGGTTTTCTCCGAGTAATTCGGTTTTCCCTGCCAATTCGCATTCCACCGACTGCTCCACACTCACCATCTATCATCCGGGGCTGGTACAATTGGCGACAGTTGTTGCTTTATTTCTGGAACATAACCGTAAATCCAACTTTCATCACCTGTTGTGATCCTAGAGATACTCGTAAAAGTTGGGTTCTCGTTAGCCTTCTCTCGTAGCTCAAGACACATTTTTACGCGCCGCTACTTTCTATTATTTGTCAGGAGTTGGGAACAAACTTCGCGGAAGTGCGGCGCATGTTCAGATTTTCTGCTACGATCTCCTGGCAAATTCTATAACTGATCCCAACGGCGTCTGCGAGCTCATGGATGGTTTGGCGGCGGTCTTCGTGGATGAGTTCTCGAAATTTTTCAACATTTTCATTCGTTTTGCTGGTGCTTGGTCGCTCTGAACGTTCATCTTCAGCTGACACTGACCGGCCTCGAAACATGAATTTCATTCAAAATCCGTTGCCTGGCTTAAAGAATGTTCTCCAAAAGCCTCACGAAGCATTTCAGGAGTTTCGGTAGCGGATTTACCAAGTTTCACTGAATACTTTATGTAAACACGTTACTCGATTTTGCCATCCATCGCAGAAAAAACGAAACACGAAGTGGAAAAAGCACTCGTGTAAAAACAATTTGTGCTCACAGCGCGGTGTCACGTGGCAGACTGATGCAGTAGGCTTGCGGAAGTGTGACTTTGGCCTCCCCTCTTATCTTCTTTCACCGAGGCAGTTAACAATAACAGTTCGGGAACTTTCCGATAGTACAGCGTACCTATGGTCTAAATGTTACAAGTTGACCTAGGTGATTAATTGAAAAGTAGGTTAAAGATTTATATGGTGAGTTTCAATGGGACTGCCGGCTGGTCTCAATATTACGACCATTAAAGTTTAATTCATGTGAAAGAACTTAACTTTGACAAACGTGAAAATATGAAAGTGAAATTTTTGTCAAGAGAAAAGCAGCGAGGCACGTTGTGTTATGGAACTTAACAAATGGATAATTCAAAACAGACTCTCAAATAATAACTAATTTAGTAGTCAGCGGTTCTAATTGGGGCTCTCGGTTGCGTATTTGGATGAGGTACTATGCTACGAGCCGGAAGGTCGCGGGTTCGATTCCCGATCGGGTCATTGTTTTTTGTTTTTTCAATTTATCTAATTCTTCCAGGCGCACTATGGCCATGGGGTCCACTCAGCCTGTAACAGAAATGAGTATCAGGAATCTTCCTGTGTTAAAGCGCGGCCGGCGCGTAGGCTTGGCAACCTCACCGCTATCTGTGTGCCGATTGTCGAAAAAATTTGGGAACCTCGACGTCTCACTGTCTTATGGGCCACCGCGGCCTGTTACAGGAATAGCTCTAACTTTTTAACTTTTTTTTTTTAGTGTTCTGATTTATAATATAGTACAACGTCCGTGGTGTTAAACAGACCTGTACCGAGCGGAAACGTTCGTTACTAGTATTGGGAAGGTACCCATTCCGAATGACTGTGTGGGATGGAGACTATTCTGATTTTTCCGTAGTCTTCCTCAGTTCCTTTAAGAGAATTCTTGAATAATGTCTTAAATGAGGACATGACAACTTTCACAGCATTTCCAGATTTATTATTCACCAGTATCTGGTTACTGTGTGTGTGACAGCCTCGAGAAATAAGCTACAAATAAAGACGTAGGCATATATATATATATATATACATATTTTATTAAAATAATTGCCATCATAACGTTGCTATCAGATTTCAACGCATAAATTCCGACAGTTCAGCCTTCCCATTCAGTCGTCAATGGAATTTCCTTCATACTAAATATGATTATTATTTCGGCATTGTTCGGTCGTCGTACTCACGTTTGTGAAAACAGCGTGATCCGTGTGAAGATGAGGTTGCCATCATGATAGCGTAAACTTTATGTGCGTAGTATATCTTGCTCCTTAAACCTCAAATACCGGTGTGTCACAAGATGCGTTAATGAAATCTGGTAAGGTTGACAATTATGCGTTTAGCGAATGATTATCAGGGACCGTTTTCTGGTCCGTGGTTTTGTTTATGCTACCTGAAAATTGTTATCTGAAGCTTCATTTTTTCTTGAACTAGTGACTTGACGTTTTACGTAATTGGGTTTGTAGACTATTATTTGTACGGCACAGTGTGAAACTGATGGGATTCCTGTCCTCTGTTCGTTACCAGGTATAGAAATAAAAAGTATCACAACCCCTACAGTATGATACATTGTTTCTCTTCTCGAGACGTTGTTTTGGAAATATTGCGATGTCCTTACCTGTTGCGCGTCCGTCTTCCATTTGAAATCACCTCCATCTTGTGAGGAGCGGCGTAGAGTCCCTTCTACAAATTCGTGTTGTGGTGTTTGGTTACAAGGAAATTTTACGGTCGGGGTTCGATTCCCGGAAGAGAGCAAGAGATTTTTCTCCTCAGCTTCCAGACCAGCTCAGGGGCCCACCCAGCTTCTTATCCAAGAGGTAAAGGGGGCTCTCTCCCCGGGATAAAACGGCGAAGGGTAAAACTGTCCACTCACCTCCATCTAGTGCCGAGGGCAAAAATAGTGGAGCTATATCTACACTCTCCCATACGTCTTCATGGCGTGGTGCGTGATTAATTAAGCAGAGGACATATTTACCTACCTAAGGAATGTATTGATTGACTCTTCAGGCTGAATGGTCTACGTTTGATGAGGAAGAAATATTTGTCTGTCTTCTCATGGCGGTCTGTTTGCAGGCCTTATCCCGCCTATGTACAGTGGGTTGCAGGGACAGACAGAAAGAAGTATGGAGATGTTCATTCATCTCCAGTTTGCGCCGAGGTTACGAATGCATTGAACTAAACATCGACGCCCTCTGTTCGCCTTTATGAAGTGATCTTGTTCATGCAGAATGGCTTGTGTGTGTTTACATATGTCATTTTATCGGATGCTAATATATTCATTTGCGAAATACTCGTAATTACATAAATGGTAATTGGAATAACACGTTCTGGCAGTTTGGGTTGATAGGTGACAAGTGTGGCACGTGCAAGAAATATGACGTTGATGGTTGGAGCTCCTCCAGCTATGTACGTATAAGCAATTTACTATACGCTTGTGTGAGCCGTGGTAGCCTAGTCACTATAGTGATATCGACTACGGGCTGGATGACCAGGGACTTGGATTTCTTTCTTCTTCACAGCGTCATGAATTTTCTGGGGCCCACCCAGCCCCGTATTCATTTGGAACCGAAGAATCTTTCTCCAGGTTAAAGCATCCAAGGTATTGAGCTGGTAGCTCATCTCCATCTAGTGCCGAGGTTAGAAATGCATGGAGCTGTACCCCAACTCCTCAACACGTCTTCATGGTGTCCTTATTAAGTGCATGGACAACATACCGCCGTTGCGATCTGATGGACATATTAACGGTAAAAGTAAAGTTGCCCCTGTACTTATTAATGTAATTAATCACTATTCCATGAGGAGGAGTCGGTAAAGGAACGGGCTACGGGCTGGAGAGTCCGGGTTCAATTCCAGGCAGTGCAATATTTTCCTCTTCTCCACAGCGTCCAGACCGACTTGGGACCCACTCAACCACCTACCCCTTTGAAGACAGGCGCTGTTTAGCTGGGAAACAAGTGGCAAGGGCGTGAAGCTGACCACTTACCCCTTTCTTGTGCCGAGGTTAAGAAAGGTGGAGCTACACATCCACTTCCCCTATATGTCTTAATGGCGAGGGACTTAACGAATTAACCATAGGAACAACGTTACCCCTTGTAGTATTCCATGAAGTCACATTGGAGAGCGGAGGTGTAGTTCCTGATGGTTATATTTTAGTTCTTGGATTTTCAACCCTGCAGTCCCTGAGTTTTTGGGACGCCGTTTTGAATCTCAGCCGGCAGGGGAAAAACTGTATTTTCCGTGATTTTTCTTGAGGTATATTTGGGGTAAATCGATTGCTTCCACATCTTAAAAATCAAAAACATTCTGCCATTTCGTATTCTAAATAACCTAGGCATTTAACAGGAAACGTTATCTTTGTTTGCAGATTGCACATTGTTAGGTTGCTGATAGTTTCACTAGAAAAGAACAAAGTGATGTATATTTCTTCCCGCTAGGTGAAACTGTTGACGGATCTTGGACGAATGTAAGCAGTTGAGAAAGTGTCTTTAAATAAACTGTGTCACGTAGTGTTCAAATGAAGAAAATGAACTTGCAACTCGGACGCAAGGTCACAGTGTTGAATAGGTGCTGCAGGTGTTGGCCGGGCGGTAATTTGGATGTCAGTGGGGCTGTGTGTACATTGTGCCAAGGTCTCTCGTCATAGAGGCGTAGAGGAGGCTGGGACCTGCCGTAAGCCAAGTAGGGCAAACTGGGACGGCCAGAGTATCAAACCCAGTAGTAACCAGAAATCCAGTTATGTTTTGAAACATCATGGTATGGTCGTATGAGTTGACGTACAACACAAGATGTATATATATCACGGAGCAATGAACTAACAGAAATTAAAATAGATTTGGAATTTTGAAGTTACTTACAGGCAGGATTTGAGGTACTTACAGCGGTCGTTATGAAGAGTAACTAAATTCTGGGACGTATAGTCCGTTGAAAGTAACCGACGTTTCGGAGGAACATGTTGCCTACATCTTCAGGATCGAAGAGTAAGTCAAGCAATAAACCTGCTTTTCTTCCCACCTGCTTTCACGCTATTTCTTGCTCGGCTTATTCTCGGACCCTGAAGATGGAGACGATATGTTCCTCCGAAACGGTTGAATTTTAGTGGACTACACGGTATTAAATTACTTAATATGCCTTTTTTTTAATTCGTCTAGTGGGGGGTGGAGTCCAACTGGGTCCACTCGGCACGGCCGCCACTGATTGGCCTATTGTACCTGCCCCTGGTGATTATGATGATGGAGAATTTGGTGGAATGAAGATTGGCAGGGGAAACCGAAGTACTCGGAAAAAACCTGCCCCAGCGCCACTTTGTCCACCACACATCCCACTTGACGAGACCCGGGCTCGAACCCGGGCCTCCGCGGTGGGAAGGCAGATATGGCGCGGCCTCCAGTTCATGCCTTAATGAAGAATGTTAACTTCCCAAATGGAAGTTTATTGTCTGCAGTAAGCGTTCTCAGAATTACGAGTAAGTATCCGTCTCAAACCTGAATAAAGGTAAAGTTCTCCCTGTGCTTAACTAATTAAGCACTACGCCATGAAGACGTATGGGGGAGCGGATACAAACATCCACGTAATCTTTACCTCGGCACTAGTAGGAGGTGAATGGTCAGCTTCACGCCCCGGCCGCTTTACCTCCGGGGAAAGAGTCTTCGGTACCCATTGAACAGGAGGCTGGGTGAGCCCCAGAACCGGTATGGACGACGTGGAGAGGAGAGAAATCTTGCCCGTACGGGCACTCGAACTCTGACCCCTCGGCCTTCAAGCCCGTAGCCAGTCTGTGTACCGATTGCGCTGTTTCCAAACATGAGTAGTCAAGAATATACTCCATCTAGTATGGGAACGAGGGTGCGTTACAGTCAGTAACGTAGATATTTCGAGATTATGTTTCCAACATCCTTGCGACATACTTAAAGACGGTTTAAACACAACTCAGGAGGAGGAAACACCCAGCACTACGAAAAACACGAACATGTAATGGGACTACACATCGAACATTAGAAGCGCTAAACGGAAACACTAGTTTCCACAAACAGTTTTAAAACACCTGATGATGATCACCGACGGTCGAAACATAAAGTGTACAGTGTGATTTTAAATAGGTATAAAAGACTCACTGTGTATATGTAGTGACTTTTAAACAACATTTTAAAGAAGCGTTGCATGTAAGAAGGAATGTCAGTGACATTTGTTAATTAATAAACAGTATACAACAGAATGCTGCAGTATAACCTTGCAGATGACGTTTGTTCCGTAAGGTTGCTTATCTGAGATGTGGCACATCCTGGTTCGTGACGCAGGTGGACTTTACTCAAGTTGTAGTGTTTTCGGTTGTGACACTACCTGTTAGTTTGTTACCAACATTGTGGGGAACATACTACCTCCATCTTCAGGTTATAAGTGTTGCCTTCCCATAGAAGTTAGTTGTATGACCGTTGAGATTTTCAGGGCAATAAAGATTAATATTGTATTATTCGCGGTGTAATGTGGGAAGATGGTTGCAGTATGATTCTCCCGAACTCTGGTAACCGTGTACAAGACCACACGGTATCATGACTCATAACAAAACATGATTCATAACCTCCCTGAATCCCTCAAGAATATTGAGCTTTTAGCAAATTGTGATTTCCTGAATAAAGTGAATATTGAGATGGCGTTACGTGTAGCCCTTTTTGTTTCTATGTTCTCTCTTTACAAATTAATATATCTGTTCACCTTAACCTTTTATCTCAAAAGATACTTACCATAATTTGATAACACATGTTAATATTTTTTCTCTCTGGCTCTACAGCCCTTTGATCCTTGGTCGCTTTTCCAGTTTCTTGATCTTTTACACAGTCGGTAGGACTTCTTGGACGGGGGATGAGACATCCATGCTTCGAGTGGGATTCGAACTCACGATCGCAGTGTTCGAGCGGGTGAAGACGGTTCATGCCCCTGTGATCTGCCTATTTTTAGTAGTATGTGTTTCGATAGCGGTATGAAAATCACGAAACCAACATAATTAACTTTAATTACAAATTATATAAAAATGTATGAGCACATTTCCAGTGTATTACAAGATCTCGTAATTTGTTAGGCTGTAAGCTAGGCTTTCTGAGTCATATTTACTACAATACTTTCGAGGTTTAAAAACGTTAGGTTTGATTCCTTACATTTGCGTATTTCATAGTCAGAAAATTACAGCTCCGTCCAGTTTAAATTATATGGAACATACCTTGTTGTGTTGGTACTATAAATGGGTCCCATTTATTTATTGGTTTATTTTCTGTTAGATTCTCTTTGGCATATAGAAATTTAGTCTGTTTGAATATTAAGCCTCTTAGTGGGTCTGTAACGGGGTCCACTCAGTCTCGTGATGATAATTGAGGACCTATTTCAAGGAAGTAGCGGCTCCGGTCTAGAAAATCGAATTTAACAGCCGTAGGGATCCGTTGCGCTGACCTTGCGACACCCTCTATCCGCAAAAAGTTGGCACTACTTCTCCGACTAGCGGCGTTCGCTCAGTCGGTATAGTTCGCTTGCGGGCTAAAAACCACGGAGTCCTTTTTTTTTTTTAGTGGTTGGGTCAGTATGTTTATAGCCTTTGTCCTATCTGTAATTTTAAAAGTCGATTCGCTGTCTTATTTTTTACTTTATAGTATCTGTAGATGTCCTTAGAATTTGACTGTAGTTTTATGTTCTATTTTAGTCTGACAGGTTTTTATGGATGCATGGCAATAGGTGCAAGGTCTCATGTATGTAACATTTTAGATTTTTGTCTTAACTCTCTCAGATGGTTTCTGTTGTGTTTGATTTATATATCCTAACCTTGTGTCTATGCTGGTGTTTGAAAATATGTAACTGCTGTGTCGATTGGGCACAATTAAGTTTCGGAAACTCAGGTTAAAACCTGACAACGGAGACAGATACCGGTTTCCGAAACGTTGTTTTAACAAAGAATAGGACGTTAGATAATGTACAAAAGTCAGTATTCGTTTTGGACTATCGATAGACCGCCTCCGTGGTCTAGTGGTCAGAGTTTGTGCCTACAGATCCAGAGGTCCCGGGTTCGATTCCCGGCGCTACCAAATTCTTTTCTGAGTAGTAGTAGGTCTGCAACGGGGTCCACTCGGCTTCGTGAGGATAACTGAGGAGCTACTTGAATAGAAAAGTAGCGGCTCCTCCGGTCTAGAAAACCGAGATTAACGGCCATGGGGATCCGTTCTGCTGAACGCGTGACACCCTCTTACTTAATTACTTACTTACGGAGCTGAGCCCTTTTTGAGGAGAAGCCAAATCTGCAGCTACTCAAGAATTTACTAGCATTTTATGGAACCCGAAGGTTCATTACCGTGTTCACAAGAGCCCTCCACTGGTCCATATCCCGAGCCAGATCAGTCCAATCGATCCCATCCATTTTAATATTGTCCACCCACTTACGCCTTGTTCTTCCCAGTGGTCTCTTTCCTTCTGGTATTCNTCCGGTCTAGAAAACCGAGATTAACGGCCATGGGGATCCGTTCTGCTGAACACGCGACACCCTCTTTCTTAATTACTTACTTACGGAGCTGAGCCCTTTTTGAGGAGAAGCCAAATCTGCAGCTACTCAAGAATTTACTAGCATTTTATGGAACCCGAAGGTTCATTACCGTGTTCACAAGAGCCCTCCACTGGTCCATATCCCGAGCCAGATCAGTCCAATCGATCCCATCCATTTTAATATTGTCCACCCACTTACGCCTTGTTCTTCCCAGTGGTCTCTTTCCTTCTGGTATTCCCACCAATATCCTGTATGCATTCCTCTTCTCCCCAATTCGTGCTACATTCCCTTCCCACCTCATCCTCCTTGACTTGATCATTCTAGTTATACTTGGAGAAGAGTACAAGTTATGAAGCTACGCGACACCCCTCTGTCCGCTAAAGTTGGCACTAACTTTGCCGACAAGCGGCGGTCTCTCGGTCGGTATAGTTCACTTGCGGACTACAGGTCCGGCCTAAGTGTGTGTATGTTTATGTCACTTGAACTCCGTTACATTGACTTACACCTCAGAACTCGGAACAATTCAAACAAAATTTGCAGCCCGATGCTCGTACTTGTGATATGCCATATTAGGTTGAATCTCTCTGCAGATCTGTCCGGATGGCGGTAACCCCATGCTTGATTTCTGACCGGTGTGTTTAAGGACGAACTAGTCTGGCAGTCATTCTTCATATTGTTAAGTTACGTGTATCCACTAGATTACTCAGAGAGGTTTAAGCTTCTGATGTCCGCCAGTGCGTAAGTATTAATTGAGCAGCCATAACGTTGTACATGTTATTTATGCGGATAATGAAGTCTGCATATATATTGATATTTTAAACAGAAAGTTAATTTCGTTAACTGACATTATTAAATCTCTTAGTAACACATGTAATAATTACGAGGTTTGTTTGTCCAGACCCATAGTTTAATTGATGTTATTTAGTGTCAGGTATCTTGCTGTGTTTCTTTTTCCTTTGTTAATGCCTGTTCACTTCTGTTTTATTGTATTTTTTTTCTTTACTTGCCTGTAATTGGCTTTACAGCTGTCATCAACCGCTTTATTATACCAAGCAAATTTGATTAAGCGATAATACCTCTAACTTTTATGCAGGAAGCGTCAGAATCAAATCTCGATCAGGACAACGACCATCCTGGGGTTTTTCATGGTTTTCCTCAGACTATCCAGGCGAATTCCGGAGCAGAACCTTAAATTAGGCCGTTACCCCTTGTTTTCAAATCCTTTCCAACACATTATTCCCTGTTATCCGGACATTCGATGCTATGATAGTCTGAAATAGGCCTGCTGACAGCGTTGTTGAACTACGAAAGTTATTATTATTGTTGACACCATTGTTGCTATTATTTCTATTAGAAGACGAAATAGGATTTCGCGAGTAATATTTGCCCGACTCTCTAACAGACGAGTGCGTGAACACGTTTATTTTTTCTTGTACATGTTCCTTGTTTGGTGAGATGTTATGCTTAAGATAGCTACACACCGTACGATAAGTACAGAATCGTTTGCATTGCGGTGTCGAATCACATCAAATATCCAATTTCTGATGGCCCAGTAGGTCTTAGCAGTTTGTCTTCGGAATGGCTTTGATCTTAATTTGGAAGTACACAAACTTCATTAATTGTCTTCGCCTTGTATAGAGGTGCTTAATATTTTTCACCATCACATAGACCACATCAGTAACACCAGGCTGAAGAATGTCCCGACAATACAGTCTTGTACCTAACGTGAAAGATAAAACTGTGTGCTTCAAGGTTGATCCAGCGGTTTTGATCATGTTTTAAGTAAACCAGATACGTTAAATGGTCTTAATTAAATTATATTATGTTGGTGTCATTTTAATTGTCTTTGACTGATTTCCAAACAAACGTTATTGTTCATGTTAAGCTATTTAACAACCATGTTTCAGTTTTATTGGTTTATGTAGTGTCGAATAAGATGGGGAAATATGAGTTCTCACATTTGGAAGGATGAGACTGTGACATATTTCGAGGTGCTGTCTCGGTGTTCTGGAGATACTAAAGAAAACTGACAGATTCAGGAAGGATAACGGGTTAACTCGACAGACATTCGAACTTGGTACTTGTCGATGTTTGTTTCCCACCAGATAAACGCTTCTCTTAAAACTAATTTGAATGTGTAACTGGGCACCAAGAACGCAAAGTGTAGCGAATTCTTAAGTTAATTATTTAAAATGTAACGGTAGCTTTGTGTATTGCAGGTATTAACGTTCCGGAAGTCGAAACTTTCTGATATACTGGATTTTTACACTTTAACCGAGACTCGGAGTAAGCAAGAGTTCTTCTCCTCAACGCCATTAATCGACTCTTCTGTGCAACACAGATCGTAGGCCTAGACGAGAAATAAGAAACTTCATAATTTGTACCCTTCGCTAAATGTTGTTAACTAACTCCATTGAGCTGAGTCATTGAGAAGCCGCTAGTCGCTCAGCTACTCAGGAATTTCCCAACATTTATGGAACCCGAAAGTTCACTAGTATGTTCACAATAGACCTCCACCGGTCCCTGTCCTGAGCCAGATGAGTTCATACAACCTCATTATACTTCTTTAAGATCGCCAGATATTGTTATTATAATTACATGAAGAAGGATCATATGGCGGATGCGTAGAACGCAGAAGTTGATGCATAGAATTCTTGGTTTGAAAACCAGAAGAGGAAGATATTTAAGCATAGATGGCGCGTGTGTTGATGTGTGGACTGAGTTTAGCTGGAATTACTGGGTTTTCAGATTTTTTTCCATCGTCCAGTATTCTAGAAAATAAAAAAACACGACGTTTTGGAAACTAAATCTGTTTCCATCCTCAGGTGAGGGCGAAAGACAACTACTCGGTTGGGCCTCTTAGAAAGAGCTAATCTCAATCTCTTTCTAAGGGGCCCAACTCAGTAGGTGTTTTTCCCCCCTCACCTGAGGACGGAAACAGATCCAGTTTCCGAAACGTAATGTTTTCTGTTTCCTGGAATACCGTACGATGGGAAAAGTCCAAAAACCCAGTAATTCTGTGTTTTATACACCATCGTCAGAACTCTTTAGAATATACTCGAATAAAGCTGGTTCATTGTAGGGTCCAATCGAATTTTGGTACTCCATGAAAGGGAATTTCTTTATCGACTGAGTAATTGTCAACTCCCAACTATCCTCTGGAGTGTGAACTGAGTAGTTATTGAAACTTTGTAGTGTTAGAGTTCACGAGAGATTAAGTTCGTTGTACATTGTTCCATGTTTTAAGTAAACAGGGTGAGTGTTGTTGGAATTTACGCGGAGAAAGTAGATTATATACATAAAATGGTGTCGTTATAATACCTCAGACAACTTTTACTGGGCATTCCAGTCCAGATCTTTACCAAGCCACTTAAGAATGAATCTAACGTTTTCTTTGCAGTCTTGGTATTAACACATACATTGATAGAAACTCGTACATCGGTTTAGTTGATATGCCGGACATGTACCTAGATTATGTTCTTAACGGGTCAGGTGAAAGAACAGGTTTCATCCATTGATGACCTTTCTGCCTCGCGTATGACCGTACTTCTTCAGCAACCAACACCTTTTTTTTTTTCACCTGCGATTTATGAAGCCACTGTTATACCTTACTGTGCCCCTTCCTTCAGATAAACTTCATACGTCCTTGCGACTAGCCTCGTCTATTCGCCGTGCACCTAAGTTTGCCTGAGATGGCGGAACTCAAGTTCGCCGAAGGAATGTTGGTATGATGGCGTTGGCCTACTTCTTCCCCTCCATTCTTTTTCTCTTTTACGTCTTGTCTTTCACCGAAGCGTAGCCAATCGTGGTGTAACAACCGAACACAAGAGTCCAGCGAAATATCTCTCTTTTTTGAGATTCTATTCAAACAGCTTCGAAAGTTATGTATGTTTTAACTGTTTTAAAATTGTATCTTCGTTGGATATTGCCGTTCAGCGGTAAATACTGTTGCGTCGTATGCGAGAGATTCCTGGTCGATATTCGGCGTGGAGTTCTTTTCAGCCAAATGCTGAAATAAAGTTATCCCAGCGTTTTATTAAGAACCAATCCAAGAAGATGTACAAAAGACTGGGTACGTATAGGTCCACACGTTCCTAATCTCAGCACTAGATGGTGGTGAGTGGTCAGATTCACGCCTCGGCCGCTATACCCCTCCCCGGGAAAGAGCCCCTAATACCCATTGGATACGAGATTTTGTGGGCCCCAAAGCCAGTATTTGGATAACATTCGCTTGTCCGTGTAATAATTCACGTGGTTAGTCTTCCTACCNCAGAGGTAGTTACTTCAAAATTGCCAAGATAGAGCTGCCTTCTGCTTTATTTCCATTTCGTCATTATAGACATTTCTTTTGGCATTTTTAAAATAAAGTGAGAAAACATTAAATAAAAACTAAGAAACCGGAGGAAATATGTTTTCGCCGTGGTCTGGGTACGGGTTTCATTAGCTGTGTTCGTTTTTGTACTATTTCGTGTAACTTCATAAACATGTTCTAAGTTACTGACTTCATTCTTGTGACCTCTGAAGTCTACGCTGCACAGACCACGGAAGCTTTCAATTGCTGTTGCCTGAGTCCGTTTACGGTCCTCGCCATTAAACAAACTGGCGCAGTTTCGCCACCACAAAAACAGCATCGCATTGTGTGCAAGTCATAAACCACACTATTTTTAATCCCCAAAATATTTAGTTTAATATTTTTTTACTCTATCCTGCTGCATTGCTTTCCGTCGTTGCAACTTTTAAGGCATGTTTATTAATCGGTGTAGCGACTACGCTGCGGGTTGTCCGGGATTCGATTCCCGGGAGGGTCAAGATATTTTTTTTCTTCTCCACAGCGTCCAGACAGGCTCTGGGGCCCAACAAGCCTCAATCCAATGTGTACCGAGGGTTTTTCTCTTGGGGTATAGCGGCCGGGGCATGAAACTGAACATATACCTCTATCTAGTGTCGAAGTGGAGCAATACCTTCATTCCCCCACTGTCTTCATGGTGTGGTGCTTACTTAAGTAAGAACAGGGGGAACTTATATCTTGCCACCTATTAAAAGCAAACTTTATAAGGAGAACTAGAAAACGCCTGATGTAGTTGTAAAAGTGGCCGTTTCTTTTCTCAGCCATTTTTATTGGCAGCAGAACAGATCTACACGTACAACCTAACGAATGAGTTTCTTTTTGAGAGTGACACGGCTAATGGAGGGGAGTGCTCAAGGCAGACGAGCCCTTTCACTTGGTAATCAAAAAGGGTGACTGAAGCAGTTTCCGTCATATTACGTGCACGTCGTCAGGTATATCTTGGTCATGCATAGGACATAGCACTGGACTCGATCCTCGCTACATGTGCAGAACGAGCAGACTCAGTCTGGAACTAGAGACCTGTGTGCCACAGTGGCGAGGTTACTGAGGCTTTCCTTGTTGCACGAAATTAACAGTGTGGTAGCAAAACCCGAAAGGTCTTTACCCTTGATACCAAAAGCTGCTCTTGGAGACCCCTGTTGAGTGGTATCAGCCATCTTCCACCTTCAACTTTTCTAATTAATATTATTCCTACATTGGGGGCGCGCAGTAGCGTACTTGGTTGTGGCAGTGTGCTACAAGCCTGAAGGTCGCGGCTTCGATTCCAAATGAGGTCACTGGATTTTTCAATTTATATAATCTTTCCAGTCACACTATGGCCCTGGGTTTGACTCAGCCTCTTAAAAGAACTCACCGCCATCTATGGGCCGATTGTCTAGAACAATGGTTCTCAACCTTTGTGAGACCGCGGCCCGGTAATTTTTTTAGACGAGGGTCCGGTACCGGGCCGCGGCCCGATGCTTGAGAAACACTGGTATAGAAAATGTGGGAACCTCGACATCTCAACCCCATGGACCTCCACGGCATGTTACAGGGATAGCACAGATAGCGACGCGTCTATAGTCGGGACAGCCTAGGTATTTGGGTTCGATTTCCAGGAAGGGNCCCACTTCTAAACACGTATCTTGGTCATGGATCCTGACGGCACACGAAACCAAGAATTACTGTTCTGGCGAAGGACAGCAGAAGTTTAACCAATCGAGGTGAAAGAGCCACACGACTCCCAAGGATGACTGTGCTGGCGAGGATAAGTAATTTACCCGGGCATGCCCGCTTTTCATATGCACGATAGGCCCGTCCAGCCTGTATGTTATCAAACTATCGTATCACAGTTGAGATTTAACCTTAGACCTGGCGCTCGGAATAAAGGACTTAAGTAAAAACTTTTTTTTTTTTTTTTTTTGNTTTATGGTGAGACTCGAAAGTTCAGGATCGGAAGTGCCGAAACTCGCCACTGAACACGATCCTGAGCCTGTTCAGTGTGGTAACACGTTTTGCGGTTTCATTCAACTTACTTGCTGCCTAAGTTTAATACTTTTGAGTGATGCCATTGGTTATGGAAAGCATCGCCGATGAGCTGCTGTCAGGACGGTCTACCTTACGTTGACGAAGCAGTGGAATCCTGTGCCTTTAGTGTGGCCGTGAAGGCAGTAAAAATAAGCACATGCCCTTATGTTGTAGCCCTAAAAGCACTAGACGAAAGTGGAGTATTGTGGGATACTTCCTTTTCTGTTTCTCCCATTTGGGGCCTAGGGCATCCGTGAAACGCTTCGTTTCATTTCATTAATGTTAGACAGTATGTAGGTCTCCTTGGACGGGATGATCAGTCTATCGCAAGGCCGCTACCTACAGAATAAACGCAGACAAATGCTTTGAGTGGGGTTCGAACCCACAATCACAGTGTTCGAGCGGGCGAAGACATTTCATTCCTTAGACCGCGCGGCCACTGTGATGGTCTTGTGGGATATTTTGTTTTTATGAATTTTCTTATAAACGAGAACGAAAAAAGTATTACTGTTTACTTGACTAATTTTATGCTTTTTCGTGATATTGTTTACAAAAATGAGCGAACTTTTTATTTTCATGAGATTTTTTTGCAAGCGGTGCAGTGAGATTGATATGAAACAGAAATGGGACAGTATGGAATGTACAGAAAGTTAGGTTAATTAATTCTGTAACGCGGAAGGTGCTTTACAACTGTTTACGTCGTTATGTTCAGGTATTCGCATGTCTCTGACGTGCGGTTAGGTAATATGGTGCCTTGTAAGCTCGGATAATATGAAATCACTTGCCATTTTAATGTTCCATGTTGTCCACCTCACCATATTGGTCAAAAGCCTTTAGGCATACATGACTCCTTGTACTACTTTCAGTCTTCGTGCGCTAGCGATAAGCCAACAGAACCGAAACGTAAGCAGAACGCTACACATGTGTAACGCATACTTCATATAAGCGGAGACGGAAATATCGCGTGACATTTCATGGAGATAAGTGGGTGACTACTTCGCAGAATCACATCCCCACGGGTCTGAAAGCAAAGGGTAAAGAGCCCCACAGACGATCCGTCTTAGCGTCCGTTTTGCCTACGCAGCTCTAAGACGTCAGGTAAGACGGAACGCTGAAGAGGACGTAGACATTCCGTTTTGTTCTTAGCCTTGCGCTCAGTTTTCACGGACCGTGCACGGAGCAGCATGTTGGAGGAACTTTTAATTTACACCGCTCTAGCGTTAGCTTTGAGATCAGGAACTAAAAAGAAAAGGACTAGGTCAAAATGGACAAAGGCTTGGTTACTTAAACGAAATAACCTCTCGCATGTAAATTTACTGTAAGATTTAACTCTAGAACCGGGTGGTTGGTACAATTATTTAAGGGTGGACAATGAGACTTATTTACACCTTCTTCATTTGGTAGCGCCACATATCAGAAAGAATGATAGTGCAATGCAATCCAAATTGCTGGCACTCTGGGATGTTCTTGATCCGTTAAAAATTAAAAGATCATCGTAGTACCATAAACTTGGTGCATAATTACCATCTGCTCCATTGCCAAACTTCTGAGAATCTTTGACTTTCTTGAGCTCTTTCCGAAAAGAACTTCGTAGTGAATACTTTTTTCCCACTGCTTCCTTTGTTGCTTCGGGATCAATTTCCGATAACTTAACTCGTAACTGTTCATAAGCAAGATTTTTTGTTTTTGTTTTTATAAGTGTCCTCTTTACTTTTGATCTACCACAAACACGGGTTACTACGATACGGCTGAATAAATTCGATAAAAAATGCTCGGGGTACGATTCTCAAGTCCGACATATCGAAGTGCACAGTTGGAACGATTAGTTAAAACTGTAGGCCCCACACACGCTCCAACTTGCTGTGCGTGTACGCCTGTACACGCACAGAAAAATCAGTCGCTGACAGATTTACTTCAAGCCAAGCCTAAAGGCGCGTCCACATTACTCGTGCTCGTGTGATTCGCTATGCTCGCGAGTAATGTGGACGATATGACAAGTCACGAGACAAGAAAAAAATTTTAATTTTTAATTTAAAAACTATAGCCAGTAAATTAAAATACGACTACAGCCTATACAGACTACGAGTAAATATACGGATCCTCACGCACCGAAGCCTGGCGAGCGACTGAAGTAGTGTGGACGAAGATTTACGAGCACAAGTAAAAGCCAGACGAGTCTCCCGACGAGCACGAGCAAGAGTAATGTGGACGCGCCTTAAGACGGTACAGGGACGAAAATTCTACCACAGACGGACCTTCTTGCCTGATGGCTTAGAACTGCGCAGGCAAAACGGACGGACCGGGGGGGTGGGATAAGGAAGACCGTGGAGGGCCGTGCCACAGTTCAGGCGGTTAGTCACTGAATTCGCACAGTGGACGGCCTGGGTTCGATGCCAGGTTAGGTCACATGAAATATATGGCAGACAGAGTGGCGCTGAGGCACTTCTATTTCCCCTGCCAATTCTTATTCCACCAACTCTACCACGCTTATCTATCATCATCCGGGGCCGCTCTAGTGGCCGGCGTACCAATTGGACTAGTGTAAGCCGGACCCTACGAATAAAAGAAACTTCATATAAACACTGGGCAGAGATTTTAAGGCAGGTATTAATACGAGGGGGTACCCAAAAGAAACCGAACTTATTTTTTTTAACTTATTTATTCAAATTTTAAGCACAAACCTTCAATCCCCTTCAAAGTACTCTCCACTTACACTAATAAACTTGTCTAGTCTTTTATTCCATTTTTCAAAACATTGTCTAAATTCATCTTTTGAGATGCTTGACAGCGCCTCCGTCGTTTTTTCCTTTCATGTCTCTTTTCATTCGAGGAGACAAAAAAAAA
>NW_019725428.1:698699-722992 GCF_002891405.2 Cryptotermes secundus
CAGGTGAGGGACCCAACAGAATAGGTGTTTCCCTCACCTGAGGACGGAAACAGATCCAGTTTCCGAAACGTCGTGTTTTTCTTAGTTCTCTTAAAATCAGGACGATGGATAAAGTCCGAAAACCCAATATCTCTGTACGAATAATGTTTTAAAATTGACCTAAGTATGTCGTGCTTGAAAACTGCCCTTAAAAAGTTCGGCGAATGAGGTGTAATCTGTATTCATATTTCTGTAGTTTATAGACAGAACAGTCTCTTTGTAAGATATATTATCTGCTGCATCTGTTTATGAGAAATGGGACAGTGGAATATTCTCATATATTCTCGTCGCCTTACAGAAATGTTTAAGATTGAGAAAGTAGTAGTCCGTGTTGCGAGTCTGCGACAAGTATGAGGCCGCAAGCTGTTGTTACACAAAGCATATAGCATGCCTTGAATGCACTAATTGATATTAACCATGTGCTGCATGAGAGCCGGTATAGCTCAGTCAGTATAGCGACGGGCTACGGGTTGGATGGCCCGGGTTTGATTACCGGCAGTGCAAGATTTTTCTCTTCTCAACAGCGTCCATACAGGCTCTAAATTCCACCCAGGCTCCTATTCAATGGGTACCAGGTGCGTTTTCTCTGGAAGTAAAGTGGCCGGGGCTTGAAGCTCACCACTCACCTCAATCTAGTGCCAAGGTCAAGAATGGTGGAGCTGTACCTTCACACCACTCCCCCAGAGTTCTCCCTGTGGTTAATTAATTAGCACAGGGAGAACTTGAATGTGAGCAGCAGTTTTTGGGGTTGCTTTACGACGCTGTCAATGGCTAGACTGTATTTGGATCTGAGTGGCCCTGTAATAATTGAGGTACTATCCCAGCATATGCCTGGAAGGAATGAAAAGTCTATGAAAATCCACAGCGAGGATAGTCTGCCTCACGTTTCGGATTTGAACCGAGCACATGCCGAATACAAGTTTAGCTTTATGGCTAGACCAACCTGTTCGGTAAATTTTGTATCTTGAGGTCGTGGTGGTGGTGATAAGAAGGGGAAGAAGCTGATATACAGGTGTGTGGATGATATTGTCACGCGTAGGGGTGATTTATGAGACGTGATTTGCGTTGGTAATTGGATTTATTGATCACTCCTTGCACAATCACTCGTAATCACAGTAAATTATGGCAATATTGCTGATCTGCCCAATTCACAGATCACTAGGACATGCTAAGTCTTCTCTTCACAGGCTGGCCTTCAACTCGTACTACTCATATAGCCTCGAGGCGGACCATAGAAAACACGTCCATATCCTAGCAATGGGCATCTACTGTTGTCCAGAACGCGCGTCTTCCGGTCCGCTACCTAGCAATGGATGTTCTATTGTTGAGCGCTTGTGTCACGGAAACGTGTTTGCCGACACACTTACCATCTTCCAGTCCTGCTCGTAACTGAGATCAGTGGTAACACGTACATCTCTCTCTCCTGTTGCTCCCACTTTGGAGCACAAGGAATCCGTGAAACGCATTGTTTCACTTTAGCTTCTTAATCCTGAGACCGTCGATAGGACTCCTTGGACGGGGTATCAGCTCGTCGCAAGGCCGCTACTTACACAAACAGAATAAACGCAGACAGACATCCATGCCTTGAGTGGAATTCGAACCCACGATACCAGTGTTCGAGCGGGCGAAGACAGTTCATGCCTTAGACCTCGCGGCCACTGTGATCGGCACACGTACACATACTGAGTCGGAAACCATGTCTTGTATGTGGTAATTCTTTATTAGCAATCCAGCGTAACTAAAACAAATGAAAATACAGCATCTCCAGGCCTAAGCACAGTAGATCATTGAAGGTAGCAGTGCGAGGGCCAGTTTTATGGCTCACCCCTCATACTCATACTCATCTCCAGGCCTGGAGTGCAGATATAAGCTGACATACTGTCCGGGTATTTGCCTGAAGTGACTAGCAAAGAGTACGAAGAACCTCAGTTTGAGGTTGAAATCATACCTCACTGATACTAAGTGGGATGATTACAAAGTTGTCTACTTCTGTTCCGCAATCACCGGGTTTGAATCTTGTCCTGGTTATCGGCTAACCTGACTGCCGATTATCATGGCTTTCCCAGTCTACAGACGAATACCGGGACATTGTCTTGAAGTAGTGACTGCCTCCTTCCATGGATATAGCTGCTCTTCATTTATAATAACTCCCATATTACTGAACGTTTTATGTAAGTCTTACTTCAGCTGGAACCGCTGGTTCCAACTGATTGGATTGGAGAGAATGTGGAAGGAAGCAGTCGTGGCCAGGTTAGAAGTAATATTTCGACATGTTGGATATTTAGAGACATGAGCGCGAGTTAGGTCAGATGTGTGCAGGTTAGGTTCGAGTTATGCTCGAGATGCGCGCGAGTTAGGTCAGAGATATGTGCAAGTTAGGCTCGATATGCGCTCGAGTTAAGTCGGAGATGTGTGGAAGTTAGGCTCGAGATGTGCGCGAATTAGGTCAGAGATGTGTGCAAGTTAGGCTCGAGATGTGCGTGAATTAGGTCAAAGATGTGCGCGAGTTAGGTCAGAAATGTGAGCAAGTTATTCTCGAGATGCGCTCGAGTTAGGTCAGAGATGTGCGCGAGTTAGACCCCAGATGCGCTCAAGTAAGATCAGAGATGTGCGCGTGTTAGGCTCGAGATTCGAGAAGAGGCATTTGGATTATTTAAAAAACCTGTATAATGGGTTTGTCACTGATATTGGGTCACAGGAAGATATGACCTGCACGTAAAAGGTTATTTTTACTTCGTAAAGAACGCCCGATAATTTCAAAAGTTTTATGCTACCTGCAGCATTAGCGCATAAATATTTCATTCCAGTCTTTACTAGTGGGAAGGTTAAATTGCCTGAGGCTCATTTAAATACGGTAGCTAAGTTTTAATTATGTTTTATACTGGAGTGTAGTGAGAATGACCCGGGGAAAGGAGCTTGTTCGTAACTGCGTAGGTTCATTCGGTTTTAATTTTAAGTGTCTTCCTAACCCAGATTCGTTGTACGACTTTCATTTTTTCTTTCCGTCACTTCGAGCAGTTAACACAGTACCTTTTCACTGAGCATAACCTCGGCTTCAATCAATAGTTGAGCTTTTTGTATTGCATAGAGATTACTTTATTTTTCACTTATTTCTCGTTGTTTCTTTCAGGACAGGTTTTATTGCTGACATGTTTGTGTAAAAATCTTGATTGTTCATAAGATGAAGTACTGTGGCTTTCTCGGTTATAAAGCCCTTAGACGAAATTTCTGTTTGTGTCCATGTTGAGAGACTACTATAATAGTTATCGGAGTGCAGAATGATCAAGTCACGGAGGATGTGATGGACAAAGCACGTAACACGCATCGGGGAGAAAAGGATTGCGTACAGGGTTTTGATGGGAAAAACAGAAGAATAGGGACCACCAGGAAGACCTAGACGTTAGCGGGAGGATAATAATAAAATGGATCTTAGGGAAATAGAATTGGTTGGTATGACTGGAGTAATGTTTTCTGAGGATAGAGACCATTGTCGGGTTTTGTGAAAACGTTAATGAACCATGGGGTTTCATAAAATACGGGGAACTTCTTGAGTAGCCGAGCGACTAGTGGCTTCTCAAGAAGGACTCTGTCCCAAGGAGTTAGTTTGTTAATCAGTTGTAGGATTGCAGCGAGACTGAGTCTCTTGTTGTTTTGCGCTAGCTGTTGCTGGTAGCTGAGGATTCAGCATTGCTCCTGGAATAATGACTGTAGGGGAAAACCCGAAGCAGAAAGAACTCCCTGCCCCAGTGCCACGTTTTCCACCACGAATACACCATCCTAGGTGGCAGTTGCTGGGTTCTGATCTCGACTGGGACATCGGCTGTCCTGACTGAAGTTTACATAATGTCTCTCGATCCTTCCAGGGAGATGGCGGGCAATTAGACACGATCGCGTCCTTCGGAATTCCTTCCAGTCCATCATCCATCATCTTATTCGACGCTGTAGAGTCTAGATACTGACAGCGTCGTTAAATAAACAACAAAAATTTCGGTTATCAGCATCAGTGCTTCAGAGATGGGAGCAAAAGTAGTTCTTCTGTACGCGAAGTCTTGAATTTTTTGTGATGAAGTACCTTAGAAGAAGTGTGGAGCTTTTATCAATGTTTTATTCCGGAAATAAAACTGAGGAATGATAAAAGTTTTTGCTGTGTTGATTGCATGCTCGTTGGTCTTTGTACGAAGAGGTCCCAGAAAATCAGTTCCCTGTATATAGTCTATTTGCCTAGCTTTGTTAGATTGCTGTAACCATTTTGAGACACGTGCCATGTGGCGTGCCACCTATAAAAGAGATAATTAGACGAATCCGTACTGCTTTTATCGAATAAGTTATACGTGTATTCGAAAGACAAGATTTGCCTGAATATCCAAGTAAATGTGCTTTGTCACTGCGTATTGCGGTTAACCGCGTTCAAATATTTAAAACATATGAACAGATAAATTGTCTCCTGTTACTGTAGCAGCCTTCTTCTACACGTACCTCAACTTCCAGCATCCTTCATTTATTTCCCGCCCCACCCCCCTCCCTTCTGCATGCTCCGAAGTTAATTTTCGTGTTGCGCATGACGTCTCTGTTTATTTGCATATTGTGATCAAAGGGGTTTAGGAGGGAGCAGAAATTTTGTAATCAGGAAACAGTTCAGTGAGAACACTCTTAGTATGCTTTCAGCGTATAGCTGTTGCTCCCGAACTTCGCGACTCCCCGATCTCTTCCTAGGAAAAGCAGAGTACATGAACCGCCTGAAAATTATATTTGTTTCCCTAGTGCAGCATATCCGGGCATCGCACGTTCACTCCTGCCTGAGTATAGCAATATTTCCCTTGTGTGTCTTCTGCCTGAGTGTAGCATATCTCCCGTCCGTGTCCCTGTCTCTTCTGCTTGAGTGTAGCATATCTCCCGTCCGTGTCCCTGTCTCTAATGCTTGAGTGTAGCATATCGCCCGTCCGTGTCCCTGTCTCTTCTGCCTGAGTGTAGCATATCTCCCGTCCGTGTCCCTGTCTCTTCTGCTTGAGTGTAGCATATCTCCCGTCCGTGTCCCTGTCTCTTCTGCCTGAGTGTAGCATATCTCCCGTCTGTGTCCCTGTCTCTTATGTCTGAGTGTAGCATATCTCCCGTCCGTGTCCCTGTCTCTTCTGCTTGAGTGTAGCATATCTCCCGTCCCTGTCCCTGTCTCTTCTGCTTGAGTGTAGCATATCTCCCGTCTGTGACCCTGTCTCTTATGTCTGAGTGTAGCATATCTCCCGTCCGTGTCCCTGTCTCTTCTGCTTGTATTCCCCTATCTCTTCTGCCTATGTATAACAATCTCCCTTGTGTGCCTTGTTTTGTGTAGCATATCTCCCATGCTTGTCCCTGCCTCTTCTCAGTATAGCATATATCCCTTTAGTGTTTTTTCCCTTCTTCCAAAACAGTCTCTTCGGCAGAACCATTCCCATGTAAGGTAAACATTTCTGTATTTTTTTCGATTTGTTTCGTTTTCTTAGTTAAATTAACACATGTAATTGGAACAGGCTAGAAAAATATATTTTCAAAACTATTTACTATATATTTTATGTGATGTGTAAAAATGATGTTTGTCACGCAAGAAACCGATCATTTTGTTCTTTTTTTCCGCCGAACTCTTTGGATACGTTTTTTAACTGCAGTTGGTTAAGTATAGCGTTACTGTGTCTTGCGTTGACGTGACGTTCTAGTGCGTCAAAAATGCTTCTTATTCTGTGCTACAGCTGCTCGATGAATATTAAACAAGGAATTACGAACAGAACTCATAAAGGTTGCTTTCTTGTAACACTGATTTCTTTTCCTATATTAATTTTGTAATTGTTGTTCTGCCTTATTTTTCGGTGAACTTTTTTTTTGTAACTTGGGATTCGTACTACACTAATTTCTCTCGAATATAATAACCTCAGAGTCTCGCACAGCCACGGTATTTCTAATTGTTGCTTGTGATGGTATGAAAATTTAAATAACATGTTGGCGTTGTCGCCATGTTACTGTTTTACACGTTGCAAGAAAAATGTCGCAACAAAGTCACTTATTTCTTAAAGAAATATATAAGCGAAGTTTTATAGGCACCAGACACTACACCAATATCCATCAAACAGCCCACGTACACCTGTGCTGTTGCCTCTTATACTACTTTGCCAATTTGGTAGCGAGCTGGGATAGCTCAGTAGAGCGACTACGCTGCCGGCTGGATGACCGGGGGTGGTCGGGGTTTGAATCCCGGTAAGGGCAAGAAAGTGGCCCGCCCAACCTTCTATTCTCCTGTGATAAAGTGACAGGGCCGTGAAGCTAGCCACTCACCTCAATCTAGTGCCGAAGTTAAAAATGGTGGATCTGTATCTCCACTCCTGCATTCGTCTTGATGGAATAGTGCTTAATTAATTAAGCTCAAGGATAACTTAACTTTTTATTTTACCTTAGCCAGTTTTTCAGTTTCAGATTGCTTTGCGTTGCTATTCATAGCTTTATATGTACTTATGTTGTGGATGTATTTCTTATATCAGTATAATTTGCGGATGCTCGTAGGAACCTACTGCTTTTGAAGGGTTTCATATGCTCAGAATGGCGGTTAGGAAGAGCTCTCTTTACTGGGATGTAACGCCATATAGTCCTGTAGAAGTTAACACGGCGCCATATCCCAGAAGGTAGAACTATTCATAACCATCGCTGCGAGAGCCTCAAATCCTGCGGCTATTTATTGTGGCAGTGGCTCCCAAACTTGAGGTCGCGGAGTACTGGATGTAATGTGGCTGTTCGAGGAACACCTCAGATAATGGATTTTTATACCACCATTCGAACTATGAACAATATAAGTAAAAAAAAAAGCTATCCCTGTAACAGGCTTTGAAGGCCCATAATGTTGTGAGACATCGAGGCTCCCACATTTTCTCTAGAGAATCGGCTCACAGATGGCGGTAAGGTCAGCCTTACGCCCCGGCCTCCCGTTACCCTCCAGGAAGACTCCTGGTACTCATTTCACTTAGAGGCTGAGTCGACCCCAGGGCCATAATGCGGCTGGAAGAGTTAGGTCAATTGAAAGATCTACCTCATCGGGATTCGAATCCGGCTTGTACAGTGCGTACAATCAAGTGCGCGCCGCGGCTGCAATTTGTCGTGAGTCATACCACCGCAGAACGGATGCAGTCGCGGGGAGGTGTTGCAACTCCTCCCCGCGACTGCATCCGTTCTGCGGTGGTATGGCTCACGGCAAATTGCAGCCGCGGCGCGCACTTGATTGTACGCACTGTAGCATAGTGCCTCAACCAACTACGATACCGTGTGCCCTCCTAGGAGCAATATTAGTAGCGGAAAATACAATATTGTATTGTATCATAGTCTGCTCGTCTGAAATAACAGTAATTCAGTTCAGTTCAATTCTTGTTTAGTGTCGATTAGTTTTTAAAGTCTCACTTGCAACGATGTGTTCTTTAAAGTTTATTAAAATTACTCAGTTTAAAAGTTTATCGCTATATGCTTTCGAAAACAAGACACACAGCACAACACACAAGAGGAGAGAATACAACCCACCAACTCAAACACGCATGCGCATCGAGGGGACTTACTATCAACATAAGCAACAACAGGAGACTGCAGTTTCCTCGCCCAGTAATTTTAACACCTGATGATGACCACATTGGTGGGAACGTGTAGCGATAAACTTTTAAAGTGAATGACTTCTAATAAAATTAATAGAACATATCGTTGCACGTGAGACTGTAAAAAAACTAATCGACACTAAGTGAAAAGTGCAGTAAGTTATGTGAAGTTGAGAAAATTCTATCCATTAACTTCTTTCCTTTCTGACCAATCGGGAAAGACCGTCGTTGCCCATTTCAGTTGTAGAACAACACTACACTACGGGAAGGCTACTCATCACTACGTCACACATTTCGAGAAGCTTCGGATTAAGAAAACCCAGACTCTCTTCTTTCCTTTCCTACCCACTGGGGTGCAGGAAACTTTCAGATCGAATTTCAACGACTACACAACTTTGTATCCCAGAAAATAGAACTGTTTAATATTTTTGTTTGGACAGCGATTCTCAAAAATGGCCACCACCCCTCCCTGTTCTACCACGAATCGGTAGTAGCAAGGTAGAAGTTTCGTTCATATATTTTTCATGCAGGTGCTTCGTCATAGTGGTAAGTACTTCCGGGAACTTGTTTGTTTTATTTCAGGATGTTTTGAAGAAGAAAAAAAGACGCGTTTGAAAGGAAATCTTATCTGTCATTCCTTTAACGGAACCACTGAAGTAGTTCAGCATATAGTTTAGTAGGCTATCACACAGGCTGGATTGGAACCGAAGTGCCAGATTTTCAGATATTCTGAAGTTCTGAGACAGTGGCGTACAGCTGAAGAATAGTTTAATATATTATTATAATCAGCCCGCTCAAATTTATCGGGGAATAATTTCTTTTGTTATCTGCAGCCTTAACCTCGTTTCTTCCTTTCTTTAACCTTTTCGTACCTTTATATTCTTCCTTTTCTTCCCGTTAAAACACTGAATTAAGTTGCGTCTTTACCCTTCAGATGGCACGATTTCGAAGATAGAGCTGCCACCTGTGTGAGTGCGCACAAACGAATGTTTTCATAGAAACTGCGTGGGTGCAGTATACCATACTTGCAGTATGTATGCAGTATAACGTAATTTGCAGTTTGGGTATAAAGTTTATCTTCTTGTGATTAATTTAATTTAGTCTGTATACCTTAAATTGTCAATAATTGTGACCTTGGAGGGGCCGCGCCATACCTCAAGCGGTTAGTCGCTGGCTTCGCACCGCGGCGGCCCTGGTTCCATCCTGGGTCTGGTCAAGTGGGATTTGTGGTGGACAAAGTGGCGCTGGGGCAGGTTTTCTCCGAGTACTTTGGTTTCCCCTACCAATCTTCATTCCACCAATTGCTCCACAATCACCTTTACCTATCATCTGGGGCTGGTACAATAGGCCAGAAGTGGCCGCAGTACAAGGGACTTAGTCCCACCCCACTGGCAATAAAAAATGGCTTTGGAGACAAATGCTGTCTCATCACTCATTACAACGGCAGTAGTTGGAGCAGTAATAATAATAATGGGGTTAGGGGCACGCGGTAGTGACGTTGGTTTAGGCACTATGCTACAAGCCGGAAGGTCGCGGGTTCGAGTCCCAATGAGGTCATTAGATTTTTTTTTTTTCAAATTGCCTAATCCTTCCAGCCCGCGCTATGGCCCTGGGGTCGTCTCAGCCACTAACAGGCATGAGTACCAGGAATCTTCCTTGGGCGTAAAGGGCGGCCGGCACGTAAGGCTGGCCTCACCACCATCTGTGAGCCGATTGTCTGGTAAATGTGGGAACCTCGACGTCTCACAACCCTATGGGCCTTCACGGCCTGTTACAGGGATAGCTTTAACTTTTGTGGTCAAAATATACGTGGCTGTACCTATAGTTGTATCCTTATAAAGGGTGGCGAGTTTTGAAGTTGAAGAACACATCACCAAAATGTCTGGATTAGCGGTAACGTCCTAGACTTGGTATTTGGAGATCCAAGATTCGAATCTCCGTCTGAACACAGATTATCCTGACTGAGGTTTTCGGGATTTTTCCTTGCCCTTCCAGGAAAATTCCTGATAGTACCCAGATTAGGCCACTACCGTTTCCTTCCAAATCCTTTCATCATTACGTTCATCGGTCACCCCATAGGCAAGATGCTGAGAGAGCAGTGAAATAAATCACTTGAAGCATGTGTTTGCCTCTACGGGCAGGATCCAGAAGTCTGTGTGATTCCAAGAAGTTGTATGCTGACATGAATATGCTGTTATTTAAACCGTTGGCATGTCTTGTAGATATTCTGGGCCGATTACTAATGTTTCGCCTTGTGAGGTTAAGCATTTCGTTGTGTATCAGCGACCCCACTTAGAAAGTAAAGCGTAGCCAGACATGTGCCCTCTGTGTTGTCATTAGAACGTGACGACAGGGCGGGCGCCTACGTGCCGATGGCACCGCTCTCCAGACCAGGAGAAATATCGTTCTCATCTCGTTTCTATATCCGTGAAGTAGCCAGTGACTAACTGATTTTACTCTTCGTCCTCTCCAGTATTTTTCCTTCCATTTATTAGAAAATATATCTTGAAGTTCGGGTCTTTGCACTTCGGTAAACTTGTCCTCATTTGTTCAACTTAGCACCTCAGATGCTATTTCAGAAACAAAGAAGTTCGTTATTAAGTGTAATCCAGAGCTCGGGATTGGCGAGTTATTTGTCAGCACAGATGACCCATACATGCAAGCCAAAGTCAGTTCATTTTCTCTCCCTCCAAACATTTCCTTCCATAATTACAGCGTTGTGAAAGCAGTGAATTAAAAAAGGACATATGACAAGGTCGGTCTCCTAAAGCGTCGCTATTTCGTATTGCAGGAAGTACTATATAGTGCTTCGAGCATCGTTTAATAGGAGTATAGTAATAATAGTGGAGCCAGAAAAGAGCAGTCGGTATAGCGACTGGCTACGGGCTGGACAGCAGAGGGTTCCGAGTTCGAGTTCCGGTAGGGTAAAGAATTTTCTTCACGCCGTCGATACCGGTTCTGGAGCCCACGTAGCCTCCTTTCCAGTTAATATCGGGAGCTCTTTCCCAGGGAGTAAAGCAGCCGGGAGCGTGAAGCTGACCACTCACCTCAATATAGTACCGAGGTCAAGAAATCATGGATCTGTACATACACTCCCCCATACATTTTCATGGCTTAGTGCTTAATTAGTTAAGCACAGGAACAGCTTTGCCTTTTATGTTTAGATTAGTAGCGTCAGCAGTGGTGGCGGCGGCGGCGGCGGCGGCGGCGGTGGTGATGATACATCTATAAGCAAAATATTATTTGACAAATGTGCAATTCATAACGCTCCTTCCTTCAGAGTGTGGAGTACTCACATTAGTCACGAAATAATTAATCTCGTTTTACTAATTTCCATTGTTGTAGGATTAGGCTGCCACGATATTGGGTACGGAGACCTGAATTGAAAATTCTCTTAGCGACTATTTTGTGTTTGTTGAATCTGTTAACAAGTTCTTTTGTTCTGAGTCGTGCATCGGTTATACCGGATTCAAATGTAAGTAATAATCAAAATTATGTGAAAATTTTGGTCTAAATTGTGTTCATTCAATGCCAAATTTATTTTAAGTCGGTGACCAGTTATACCCAAGTTATTTACTTTAATTGTTTAATTATAATAATTCAAGAAAAGTTCAGGATTAAATTTTGCATAAGTTGGGTCTTTGAAGGCTGGTGCAATCACCACGATCTCCTTCGTTTTCGATTTTAAGGAAGCAGGAAAATTCAACCGCGAACCGACAGCCGTCCATTGGCCATTCGTTGATGTCACAATTTTGAATGGTGTGACTATTAGATGGGTTTTGGATTGGATGATTGGATTAACTGCACCTATACACTCAACTCGTAACTACAAGTAATACATCGCTATCGCTGATCTACACACTTTACAGTTCACCGCCACACACACACACACACACACACACACACACACACACTAGGGTTCTCAGTCCTCACTAGTCGTATCGTGGCAACGGATTTCAACATAGTAATTATACCTGTTTCACTGTAACCGCAGCAAAAATGAAATCATCTTTGCACAGTCCAGTTCCTTTCTTGTCATCTCTTTCATCTTCGACTGTCATCTCAATTCATATTCCAGCTCAAGTCAAAGTCAAAGTCACTTTGCGACTGACGGTCAGTCAGTCAGTAAGTCTCGGTGTGGAGCCCCATCTGGGGCTCATGACCCGATATTTATTACCTTTAACAGTTACGGTCTTGTTTCTGTGGGGCGCCCTCTCTGACGAGAGGACGGGTCTGCCTTTTGTATGTGCTGCTGGCCCTTGCCAGTGCTTCTCGGGTCTGAGTCCCTTGGGGCTCGAGACCATATTTTACTGTCTCAGATTTGAGACTTCCCTTTTCGTCGCCTCCTACGACTCGCAGGGTCACGATGGAGGTATTCGACCCTGCCTCCACACGGGGTCGTATTCCAGCTGGCCTGGGATCTTCGTTATATATCCTCGGGGCGTATCCAACAGAAAACCTAGTTTCCATCGGTATAGTCCAACAATACCTCGATTGTTGCTTGCTTATTCGTTGCAGCGGGAAAGTGTTTACTGGTTCGTCGCCTAGTAATGCACGTTTACTCTGGTTCTGCTATTCCGGCTCTCAGGCGTCACGTCACAATATAATTGCTCCAGAAGACAGGTTCACTTTTTGTAATATTATGACATGAAAAGCAGAACAGCATGACAACAGAGCAGCAGGTCCCTTTAATCCAACATCTTATCACCTGATGATGACCAATTGGGCGGAAACGTCTACTTTTGTATACCGAGAAGAGACGAAGACGTGTGAACATTAATATATCGACGAAGTTACACAAAGACGGCGGGGAATGAGATCACGTTTTGTATTTTGAAACTCCCTGTGTCTCTACCAGATTGTCTAGTTGGATTTTTATTGTGAGTATCCCTTTTGCTGGATATCATTCATAAACTTTCCCTCAAGGTGACTTGGTTAGAGAACTGCTTTTTAAATTTTAAAGCTAAGATGTTACTGTGGCCAAGGTTAACCAGATTGCTAGTAGGTTATGGGATATCATGACTATTCGTAATGCGTTGAAACTGTTTTCTGTTTTATCCAGTACCAGATTAATTTATTTTTTAAGGGCTTCCGAATTTATATTTTCCTTCATTCCCATGTTTTCTCTCAGATGCACGAATTCTGTTGCGTTCTACTTTAAAAGATTGGTTCAGCAGCGATACGTTTTCATTACGCCTGTCCTGAAGTTACAGCCCTTAATAGGGCTACAAGAGGCTTTTGAGGCGGTTGTTGCGTTAATTGCTCATATGAGGGGATTTATTTTTGGCAATATTAGATTTTCCTTCTCAGTTACTATAGTGTTATATTTTATTACGTTGTTCATTCTCATGTCTCCATTTATTTGCGAAGTCTGTATACCACATTAAGGGAGGAACACAGACTGAGGGTGTTTGAGAACAAGGTGCTGAGGAGAATATTTTGACCCACGGAAGAAGTGAAGTGACATGAGGTTGGAGAAAAACTGCTTAATGAGGAGCTTCATAACTTGTACTCTTCTCCAAGTATAATTAGAATGATCAAATCACGGAGGATGAGGTGGGCAGAGCATGTAGCATGAATGGGGGAGACGAAGAATGCATATAGGATATTGGTGGGAAAGCCAGATGGAAAGAGACCAAGGCGTAGGTGGGTGATCAATATTAAAATGGATCTTAGAGAGATGGGATTGAATAGTATTGATTGGATTTGGCTGGCTCAGGATAGGGACCAGTGGAGGGCTCTTGTGAACACGGTGAAGAACCTTCGGGTTCCGTAAAATGTTGGGAAGATCTTGAGTATCTGCACAATTGGCGGCTCCTCGAGAAGGGCTCAGCTCCATAAGTGAGTAAGTCTGTGTACCCAGAATACTGTTTTTTTTTTTTACTTTATCCATCATCCCGTATTCTAGAAACCAGAAAAAATATTTGGAAAGTGGATCTGTTTCCATCCTCAAGTGAGGGTGGGGAATACCTACTGTGTTGGATCCCTTAGAAAGAGCTGACCTCAATCACTGGATAAGTCTGTATACAGTCTGCAACCAACTGCTCACGCTGGTTCCTCGCTTGCGAATTTTTCTACCATGAAGTTGGAGGCGATACATTCCTCCAAAATGTCTGTTCACACAAGATCTACACGGCGCCACATCCCAGAAGACGGCATTCTTCAAGTCTGTATACAGTTTTTTTTTTTCGTGGGCTTGCTCGATCTTAAGTCAAATCAAAGGATACATACCCATAATAAAGAAAATTTTACTGTCATCTTGTGAGATGTTAAACATCTCTGTCTGATACATTGTTGTCAGATAAGCTGCGTAGTAACCAACTTCGATATCCATTAGCCGGATATTGATCCTTCAGCCGTGTACTTTCTCTCGTGATCATCCTAAAATGGTTTCCTAACATTCCGAGCACCGTTGCGTGGCGGTACCGTGTTTCAGTTATGTGTTATTGTAACCGCATCTGTGGTCTAGTCAGAGTTCCTGGCTACAGATCCAGAGGTCCGGGTTCGATTCCCGGCACTACCAGATATTTTCTAAGAAGTAGTGAGTCTGGAACGGCGTCCAGTTAGCCTCGTGATAATAATTGAGGAGCTATTTCAAGGAAATAGCGGCTCCGGTCTGGGAATTCGTTGCGTTGACAAAGCGACACCCTCTATCCGCAAAAATTGGCACTAACTTCGCCGACAAGCGGCGGTCGCTCGGTCGTTATAGTTCGCGTGCGGACTAAAATCACGGAGTTTGTTTTTTGTTTGTTTGTTATTGTAAAAGTGGGGCCGCGCCATAGCTCAAGTGGTTAGTCGCTGGCTTCCCACCGCGGCGGCCCGGGTTCGATCCCGGGTCTGGTCAAGTGGGATTTGTGGTAGCGCTGGGGCAGGTTTTCTCCGAGTACTTCGGTTTCCCCTGCCAATCTTCATTCCACCAATTGCTCCACAATCACCCTCACCTATCATCTGGGGCTGGTACAATAGGCCAGAAGTGGCCGCAGTACAAGGGACCTAGTCCCACCCCACTAGCAATAAACACAAAATATTATTGTAAAAGTAAAATGAACCCGTACATAGATCAGCAGTTTCGTCACCTTCTGTCACTGCATAGCCAGCCCAGTCACACTCGTACTACCGCCGCAACAGCTCCAAATAATCGATTACTTATACATGGAATACGCTGAACATGTCCCAGAGGGTTTCTATTAGAAGATTTCGTTATTTGTACTAGAGCTCAAAGTTTGCGGTACAAGGTTTCAGTCTGTAAACAGAACTAACCCTGACGTACTTCTAATCTTATCTTACTGATATGCGTGCTACCCCCTGTTGTTAAATGATGGTAATCCTCGGTAACAGATAAGTAGAACAGAAGGCAAGGTTTGTGAAACTTCCATGTTATTATGACGGCAAATAAATGTAATGCGCGTTTACAAAGGCAGTGGGTAATTATAACGCAGAGAAAACATTTCTGAGAGTATGTGTCGAAAGCACGCTCTTAGTATGCAGACAAGTGGTTTAGTAACTTTGGCCTCAGTCGTGAATAGTCTGGGAATTATGCTGGGTTTGAAGTTCTCACAGCGGTGATTGTGAAGAATACTTTTTCTTTCCCCTGGGATATGACACCGCGTAGTCCGATAGAAGTTTATCGACTAAACTTGCTGCTTGTTTCTTGCTAGTTGCTTTAATATGGGTATATTGCCACGCGTCCAAGGTCAAGTCTTCATTGCTGTTGCTTGGTAGAGGACGTTTCCCTTCCTCTGGATGCCCGAACTGTCCCCGGGCTCACGTACCAACTTCTAACACCTCACAGAGACTGGTTCCCAGCGATTCTCTAACTAACTGTAATTGGTCCTGGTTATAACATCTTTGCGCGGACCACATACAAAACGTCTCTTCCATTATTGCTGTGTACTTTCTTAGCCATGGAATCATGCTTGTTTGCGGACCCGTTACTTAGCAATGCCTGTTGTATAGTTACTTGTTTCGCGGTCGTTGCCTAGCAATGGGTCTGCATGCTACAGTATTCTTGGCCCTGGAGATGGAGGCAGTACTTCCACTGAAACGTCGGTAAACTTCTACATAATGTCGCATCCCAGCCGATATCATTCTTTACAGTCAGGGAATTATTTTTGGCATGTCTCGAGTGTTGCTATTTATCTACCGGGTGTCCGGGGTAACGCGGTAGCGTAGTTGGTTGAGGCACTATGCTAAAAGTCGGAAGATCGTGGGTTCAAGTGCCGATGAGGTCATTGGATTTTTTTCAGTTGACCTAATCCTTCCGGCCGCACTATGGCCCTGGGGTTGACTCAGCTTCTGATAGAAATGAGTACCAGGAATTAATTAAATAATTTTCCTGGGGAGTAAAACGCCGCCGGCGCGTAGGGCTGACAACCTTACCGCCATCTTTGAGCCAGTTGTCTAGATAATGTGTGACCCTCAACGTCTCGCAACCCTATGGGCCTTCACGGCCCCTTACAGGGATAGCTTTACTTTTTTACTTATCTACCGGGTGTCCATAGAGTCCCTTTGCAGTAAACTTACGGCATGTCTGTATGTTGCCCTCCATTCTCTGAACATTATGTAATCCGTTTCCATGTTCTTTTAGACATTTCCCTGGTGGTCGTTCTTGGATCTTGAACGGTTGTTATTCGCATCTGAGAACTCTGCTTTAAAATACCCCAGAGTCAGTAGTTATGGCATTTTTTCAAGTCTGGACTTCGAGGTGGCCATGCCAGATCACATCTCCCTTTAATCCATCGTCCACTGAAGGTGTTACTGAGATATCCCCGAACTTGGGGAGCATAATTTGTTGTAGGATGCATGTTGATTCAAGACGTCATGCAGCTACGAAGCGAACCATGATTAGAAGCGTGTTCAGATGTGCCGTGTGGTTGACACTTCCGTCAAAGAATTATGGATCATATAACTGATCTGTTGAAATTTCTCCACATATCGTTACATGAGTTGGTTGCTTCACAGTTTCCTCGCAGTAATAAAGGGATTTATCTTAGCATCCGTTTTTTATTCTGAGTACATTTGCACAGTCATCTGAGAAAAATCATTCCGTCTTAAACGACTGGCGGGAGTGCGCTGTAAGAGAGCCTCGCAGGCAACCTCGCGCGTATTCTTGGCAGACGTTAAGGAATGTTTTGAGGTTTAAATGGTTATAACATTAAACCCTATTGAAGTGTTTGAGGGTGGAATGTTTGATTGAAGAGAACGCTTCCGCATTGCCTTCTGAGATGATCTTCAAAAGGATGCTTTGATAGCATCCACATGATCACAGCGTGATTCTGGGCGGTCAGAATGCTTTGTGAAAGGAACACTCCCTTGTTGAGAAGGCCTTGTTCTCCCATGTCCGCAGTATTTCTCGTGAAGGAGTAGGCAAATTTTGTTCTAAAGCCGGGTATCGATTGCGCGCGGCTGCCGCGCGAAACTTTGTTCGTTGCTTTGCCTCGCAAAGCCGATACCATTTTGCCGCGCGGCAGAACGAACACTGCTTCGCGCGAACTTGGCGCGTATCGAGCCAAATCGGAGCGGTTCTTAATCCTGCGGCGAAGGGATTGCAATGTGTTGAACTCTTTCAGTTGAGACGGTCTTGTGGCGTTCGGAGAACTGAGGAACAGCGTTGATCAGCAGCCGCACGCGGCTGCCGCGCTTCGATACTGGACAGGAACACGGTAAACAAACGAACGAGTTTTCCGCGCACCAGCAGCTGCGCGCGGCAGCCGCTCGCAATCAATACCCAACCTAAAATGTTCACAATCCGTCCGTCCTCTTTCATGGTCATGAACCCAAACATTGGCAATAAGCCATTCGTTTATGGTGTAATCACTCATGTCAGCCACACTCGACCTCTATCTGCTAAACGAAGTGAAAACGTTGCTAGGCAACGACTGCGTAACAAATAAGTAGGCAACGGTCGTTAGCAGCAACAGAGGAAGGTTGTTTTCTGTGCGGCCCGTGCCGGTATGTTATAAGCAGGACAGTTAGTGAAGTGGAGAGTAGTAGGTCGGTGAATGAGTGAGTGAGAGAACTGCTGCGGTTCGGTCATTATGAGCTGCTGTTATAAGCTGGTGGCTGAGGTATGAGAACAACATTTTCCATGCAGAGGAATTCAGATCATAGCGTAACTTTCCGAGTGGCACTAAAAAGTTTTTATTAATGTTAATAATTAACTGCCCTGTATGTTTGAATGTAAACCATGTATGTTTTGTAGTTCATACTTGTATATGTGAATGGAATGATTTAATTAGTTCGGTTGATTCCTTATACCCAAAATATTTTCCATGTTGAATACTAACAATAGGCGGTTTTTACATTCATATTGCCGGCTCTCTGAAAGTTCTCGATGACGTCACATTTGAAGTAGACAGATCCACAGAACGGCCACAAATAAATACTCCAGATTTAAATCCTTTAGGTTACTAATTGTGGATTGAACTTCAACAGTTAATGTAAAAGAAGGCCGCGCCATAGCTCAAGCGGTTAGTCGCTGGCTTCCCACCACGGCGGCCCGGGTTCGATCCTGGGTCCGGTGAAGTGGGATTTGTGGTGGACAAAGTGGAGCTGGGGCGGGTTTTCTCCGAGTACATCGGTTTCCCCTGCCAATCTTCATTCCACCAAATTCTCCATCATAAACCTCGCAGGCTTACGTGTCATCTAGTGTGGCTGTGATGATGAAATCTCGGAACTTACGATAGTCTGAACAAGTAACTCGAATGGCAGACTTAAATTGCTTGCAGAATTTAGTAGGTAAATCTCGTCAAAAGCAGGCGGTTGAAATGCTGAGAATGAGATGAGGTATATCTTGGGGAGCTGTACTCACCTCCATCTATTGCCGAGGTCAGGATGATGGAGCTATACTTACACTCTCCCATACGTCTTCATGGCATAGTGCTTAATCAGTTAAGCACGGGGAAATTTTTACTTGGGGAGATGGGTTATGGATTGAAACTGATTTAGGGTCGTATTCAGTGCCGGACTGTGTTATCAGCGGTCTCGGACATTTCTTTTTTTATTTTACAACATAATCATCTAATTTTATCACAGTAAGGTGTTTATATATCAAGTACCTACCTATGATAGTTCATTCATTCATCAGTAATCTGTCAGACGACAGGTCCACAGTCTCTTCCAAAACAGTTCCTCCACTTAGTGCGATCCAGAGCTTTCTCCTTCAAGTGAGAATATCCTCTTCTGTCCCCAAGGTCATCCAGCATCTTCTTACGTCTTCGTTTCTCGAAGCTAATCACGGTAGCTGAGCGGTCTAAGGGATGTCCTGTCTTCGCTTGCTCGGAAACCGGGATTGTGGGTTCAAACCCCACACAAGGCATGGATATTGTGGTATGTGTATATGTTTATTCTGTGTTTGTGTTGTCTAGTGTTTAGGTAGGGGCCTTGCGACGAGCTGATCACCCGTCCAAGTAGTTCTACCGTCTGTAAAAATGATCATGAAAACTGAGAAATCAGCCCTGTGCCCCAAAGTGGGAGCGAGAGAAGTGGAAGGAAGGAAATATTTCTCGAAATGATTAAATTAATGAACCGTGTCTTAGGTAATTAATTTGCCACTGAGAGGCGATTTTATGCTTTGATGATGTTAGGACTGTACCGGAAATGATTACCTAATCCAGGAATGTCAGATCCCCTCTCTCGCCAACCGATGAGATTTTTAGAGCATTTCGAGCTATAAACGAAGAAAGTGGCGTTATGGTATTAGCGGAAGTGTTCATGAGATAATTCATCAGCTCTTTATTTTCTCAGTGATATAATTTGACAGTGTTACCACCCTGGTCCGCAATACGTTTCGAACACCGTCACCGCTGAGTGATTTATTTATTTATTAATTTATAGATTTTATAATTATACTCAGTTACATATCGTCCACTCTTTTCTGCCTTCCGCCAGCCCAGATAATTTTCTTATTTCTCTTTTAATATGTTCATTTGGACAGTCACATTGCAGGGCTGGATCGTGTTGTTCTCTAAAGTTTCGTTCATTCAACAATGGCTCTACAGCCCTTTGTTGGGCCCTGGCCTCTTATTCAGTTTCGTAATCTTTATACAGTCTGTAGGACTCCTTGGACGAGGGATCAGCCCAACGCAAGGCCGCTACCTACACACATGACAACACAAACAGATTAAAGTCACACACAAACATCCATGCCTTTGAGTCGGATTCGACCCCACGATACCAGCGTTCGAGTAAGTGAAGACAGTTCATGCCTTATACTGCGCGGTCACCTTGTTGAGCTCCTTTAAGATTTAGGAATGGCTTCCCTGTTTTGTTTCCCATTACAACTGCGGTAGCGTTATTCTCTTATAGACATCCTTAATTGGCTTGCTTAGGCATGGCTGTGTCTGTGGCCAATTAGCCCTGCAGGGGAGACTTCCTTGTTCATGACAAAATTTGAAGGCAGTTACAGTACAGTGATTACAGACGAGTGGCTCACGGTTTTAATACTGCATGATTGCAACGAGTTTCGTATTTTTAACACGTTTCGAATGTGCGTGAATTGAAGAATGTCGTATAGGAGGTCGGACATCTCCGTTGGTATCTTTCGTTTTCGGATTTGGATGGAATTTGTTGTATAAGATCTACTTTCAGAATTATCGACTGTATTTAATTTTGTTTCGTGCATTGAGGACTTAGAGGACTTAGGCGGAAGAGTCGGATGTTCCTTCAGTCAAGTCGGCCCAATCCGCAACGCATAAAAGTTCATTTCAAGGCTGTGCTGTCCAGAAAACTCACCACATTACATTATAAGCCATATTTTATTATGGAATAATGATTTTATAAGTTTTCCTGCAAAAATAAAATATCCCGTTACAAGGTGTATGATAAGTATTTTTAGACAGTTTCATAGAATTCTATTTGAGCTCAAAGTACACCGACTTCAAGCATGCAAATACAAGTCATGACTTGATGTAGACGTCTAATTTTGTAACAGTGCTCTGAAAATTACTTATTAACTTAGCGACGTAATTAGATCACCTGACATATAACGTTGCATTTCAACATACACCCTTTATCTTCAATTGAAATACAGATTACAATTAGTATATATGGGCTTGTTAAGTCTCTGCTGGCAAATATAACTGAAGGTCGAACAGCTTTAATGGCAAAGCCTGCCGTAGGCCACAATCCTGAGCCAGTTTCATTCGCTTCCAGCCTCCACGTTCTTATCGTTTAATGTTTCGAAGACGCTTCTCCGGCAATGATTGTTTCCCCCCATTCTGTCAGTATTCCCAACCCCTTCATTTTTCCAGCAATACTTGATGACTAGACGGGCGGAGTTCGAGTCCCGGTAAGGTGTAGAATTTTCTCTTCTCTACGTCGTCCAGGCTGGCTCTGGGACCCACCAAGCCTCCTATCCAATGGTACGGGGGGCTCTTTCTCCCGGGGTAAAGCTGCCGGGGCGTGAAGCTGAACACTCCCTCCAACTAGTATCGAGGTCAAGAAAATGTGGATCTATACATCCACCCCTCCATACGCCTTCACGGCGTAGTGTTTAATTAATTAAGCACGGGGACAACTTTACCTTTGTCTACTTTATCCCATTGCGGTCGAAGAGGGAGGGACCAGCCTCACCTTCCAGCAAAGTAACTCCATGCACCAGAGTCCTCGAGAAGGTTATAGTCACGCAGGCAGTCAAGAAATCCTCGCATTTTATGGAATCCAAAGAAAGATTCGTTACTTTGTTTACAAGAGCACGCCCATGGACCTTGTCGTGAGCCAGTTGAATCCAGTCTACACCCTCGCAACCTTCTTTGCAGTTCATTTTGCACGTCTAGCGTTCCCAAGTGGTTTCCTTCCTTCATTTTTCCGACTAGAATGTTGGAATGCGTTGCTCCCATTCGCGCTTCATAACACGCCCATCATATCGTCCTAGTGCTGTCTGTTGAAGAGTGCACAGATTACGAAGGTGCGTATTATGCCGTTTTCCTCACGTTACTTTCACTACTTCACTCTTGGGGCCAAATATTCTCCTCAGAACCTTGTTCTTAAACACCCTCAACAAATCTTCTTACATTCCGATGGGGCATCGTATGACTGTTGAACCAAATTTTATGAAGTGTCCTTGTAACGGATGCTTTTGATACATCTTTCAGCCATTAGGCCCATTTCCCGTTTCTGCCACTGTTTAATGACCTGCTGTAGTTTTCTCTACTCTTATTCGGTTACTGGAACGCTTTTTGTACAGCACAACACACAGTTAATTAATCATGTTTAATTTTAGTAGTGTTCGCATTTCCTTGATCCCTTCAGTGTTTTAATGTCGGGGATTTCGAGGTCCTTTAACAAACATGGCTATTCGCCTCCTTACACATTAATTATGAGGAGCCTGGATAGTGCAGTCGATATAAATACTGGCTAAGGGCTGGACGACCAAGTGGTCGGAGTTCGAGTCCCGTTGGGGGCAAGAATTTTCATTCCTCCATTTCGTCCAGACTGGATCTGGGGCCCACCCAGCGTTCTATCCAGTGGGTGCCGGGGTTATTTCCCCGGGAGTAAAGCGGCCAGGGCATGAAGATTACCACTCATCTGAAACTAGTACCGAGGTCAAGAAGACGTGGGTTTATACATCCACTCCCCCATACGTCTTCATGGCGTAGTGCTCAGTCAGTCAGCACAAGGAAAACTTTACCGTACACATCAATTATATTTTTTCTTAGATTGAACATATCAAACCATAGCCTCTTGAAGTTGTGTGAACTGAAATAAACGGAACAGAGTTAAGTTAAGTTACACAGAGGGTAGGTTAGTGTGAAATTAATCCAGCGGATTTTAAAGACCATTAAATGACAGCCTGTAAGATACATATTTATGCTTGTAATCTGGATGATTCGTGTTAGGTCTACAGATTTTGTACGTTCTTGGATGAAGTGATATCCAAACCTTTAATGTGTTACATATCATCATTTGAATCGCGTTCTGCAGCAGAAGTGGTTGAAGGAATTTAATTTGGTTCTTGTATATTTTTTATTGCTACTGGGGTGGGACTAAGTCCCTTGTACTGCGATCACTTCTGGCCTATTGTACCAGCCCCAGATGATAGGTGAGGGTGACTGTGGAGCAATTGGTGGAATGAAGATTGGCAGGGGAAACCGAAGTACTCGGAGAAAACCTGCCCCAGCGCCATAAATCTCACTTGACCAGACCCGGGATTGAACCTGGTCCGCCGCGGTGAGAAGCCAGCGACTAACCGCTTGAGCTATGATGCGGCCTGGTTCTCGTATAACCGTTATAATTCATCAAATGTTACAAGGATATAAATGACCTTGTCTTTTTCAGGTTTGTTATTTGGTGTATTGCGAAATATTTAGAATAACAGATCTAAAGTTAGCTAAGACACATTGCAGAAGTACTGTTAATGCTGTTGAATGTTTCCTATAGACACCCTTCATGATATCAGTGTCAGTTCTTATCAGGCTTACTGATCTTGCGTAAACGTATTCCAAAGCGACAACAGTTTCCTCTTGTTGCGGCAAAGTATAATGTCATGACATCAAACACGACTGTATAAACTTTCACCGGTTTTGCCTGTGCTGTTGCAAGTCGCCACATTCCTGCTCGTACACAAGTAATTTCGTTCTCAATTCAGAATCTTCACTCTTTTACGCTTACTGGTCAGATATTACTGATTAGGGCTGTCAGTTCCGGTTCTGAATAAAATTTGTTGCTATGAATCCTTAGAGATTTCGTAAGATTCCGTGTACCGCGATTCTGCATGTCGATACTGATGTACCTGCATATAAAAGAACTCCCTGGCCTGTAGTCCGCAAGTGAACTATATCGACCGAGCGACCACCGCTTGTCGGCGAAGTTAGTGCCAACTTTAGCGGATAAAAGATGTCACGTGGTCAGCGTAACGGATTTTCTCGGTCGTTAATCTCGCTTCTCTAGACCGGAGCCGCTATTTCCTTGAAATAGCTCTTCAATTAATCTCACGAGGCTGAGTGGACCGCGTTCCAGACCCACTACTTCTCAGAAAATCTGGTAGCGCCGGGAATCGAAACCGGGACCTCTGTAGCCAGTAACTCTGACCACTAGACCATAGAGGCGGTCTGTACCTGCATATAGGGTATATACATGTATATAAAAGTATGCAGTCTATATAATAATATTCTATGTTTAAAAACAAAGTAGACACTATTGTATCAACATTTGTTTTCCATTTTTGTACAATTTTAACTTTTACGTTTTAATCTTTAGTCTTTCATTTTTTAATTTTGGTATCTAAGTATTTTAAATTATAACTGAAAGATTTAATTTATGCATTTAAAAACACTCAAGTGCACACAATAAGGATCCTTATTGAAGAATTAGTTGCAAATTGTTAAATGCAATTCACCAACTGAGTTTGGCATCATTGTACACCTGATGATTAACCATTATAAGGGTCGAAACATGTAGCGTCAGTAAACACAAATTGATACAATAGTGCCTACTTTGTTTTTAAATACAGAATATTATTGTGTAGGCTGCATACTTTTATATACATTTATATACCCTATTTATAACACGGCAGGATGTGTACCTGCATATGACAACACAACTCGCGAAATCGCCCCATACCCTAAGCTGGGCTGATCAACTTGTATTCCCAACGTTCAAGCGGCTGTCGATTTTTTTTACCCCCCCCCCCATGCTACTGCACTCCGTCGATTTAAGTTT